>NC_053024.1:189515862-189720685 GCF_003073215.2 Triticum urartu | reverse complement strand
AAGCTTTGATCTATATGTTGTCATCGATTACCAAAAAGGGGGAGATTGAAAGTGCAACTATCCCTGGGTTGTTTTGGTAATTATTAACAACATATAGCTCATTGAACTAATACTATTTCAAGATGATCATTTCAGAAAGTTCAATGATTGGCATGGCATGGATTAAGAATGTGGACTCCTCAAAATGCTAAGGACACATATTGGCTCAAGCTCAAGACTCTACCTTTTTCATTTTGGTGATCCAAGATCACATTGAGTCCATAGGAAAAGCCAATACTATTAAAAGGGGATGAGGTGTTGCTTAATGGCTTACTTGCTCAAAATACTTAGTGACATGCTCCAAAAACCCTCAACCACTTTCTCATATCCACATATGTCCCAAACTAAAAAGTCAAACTCGGCCCCTCTGAAATGTTCTATTCGGCGCCACCGAGTTCACTTGACATAGCCACTGCTAGAAACCCTAGTCATATCAGTCGTACCGATAGGGATATCGGTCTCAACGAGATGGGATTACAAACTCTCCGTTTCCCTTCGTAACATTTGGGTCCAACTGAGATGAGCGATCGGTCCCACGGAGTTTGCAATGCAAACTCTTTGTTCCCCTTTCGTAACATTTCGGTCTCACCAAAATGAGCGATTCGGTCCCACCGAGTTTGCCTGACCAACTCTCTGGTTAGCTTATTACCAAAATCGGTTCCACCGAGTTTGTGTAATCGGTCTCACCGAGATTATGTTATGCCCTAACCCTAATCAAATCGGTCCCATCGAGTTGACATGTAGGTCTCACCGAAAAGCCTAACATTCACATTTTGAACTGAATTGGTCCCGCCGAGTTTTCTGATTCGGTCGTACCGAGTTTGCTGAATTGTGTGTAATGGTTAGATTTTATGTGGAGGCTATAAATACCCTTCCACCCACTCTTCACTCGTGGAGAGAGCCATCAGAACATGCCTACACTTCCAACATTCATTTTCTGAGAGAGAACCACCTACTCACGTGTTGAGACCAAGATATTCCATTCCAACCATATGTATCTTGATCTCTAGCCTTCCCCAAGTTTCTTTGCACTCAAATCATCTTTCCACCAAATCCAAATCAGTGAGAGAGAGTTGAGTGTTGGGGAGACTATCATTTGAAGCACAAGAGTAAGGAATTCATCATCAACACACCATTTATTACCTTTTGGAGAGTGGTGTCTCCTAGATTGGTTAGGTGTCACTTGGGAGCCTCCGTCAAGATTGTGGAGTTGAACCAAGGAGTTTGTATGGGCAAGGAGATCGCCTACTTCTTGAAGATCTACCCTAGTGAGGCAAGTCCTTCGTGTGCGATGGCCATGGTGGGATAGACACGGTTGCTTCTTCGTGGACCCTTCGTGGGTGGAGCCCTCCGTGGACTCGCGCAACCGTTACCCTTCGTGGGTTGAAGTCTCCATCAACGTGGATGTACGATAACACCATCTATCAGAACCACGCCAAAAATCTCCGTCTCTACATTACTTTTGCTCCCTCCAATCTCCTCCCTTTACCTTCATGTGCAATGTTTTACATTCCACTGCTATACTCTTAGACTTGCATGTGTAGGTTGATTGCTTGACTTGTGCTAAGTTGTTAAAATCTGCCAAGACTTAAAATTGGGAAAAGGCTAGATTTTTATTTGGTTAAGTAGTCTAATCACCCCCCTCTAGACATACTTTCAATCCTACACTTGCCTTACCTGACCTTCTTGCTTCATGCAGATGAACTTCATGCCCTATGCAAGACATGGATTGCCATGTGATTCCTCTCCTAACTATTCACCAAATTTGCCCTCAAGGTGGCCTATCTACTGCTGGAAAAAGTTGGCCAAACTTCTATCCAAGGTATGGTTTAACTTGCTGCCGTCTATTATCTTCTTTCAGCCATGTGAAGTTCAGGTAGTGTGTGACCCTCAGTCCAGGCTGCAAACATTAGAAAATCTACCTACATTCATATATGTAGTTCAGGTAGTGTTTGAGCCTCAGTCCAGGCTGCAAACATTAGAAAATCTGCATGCATTCATATGTGAAAAGCCATGTGAAGTTCAACTAGTAAGTGTGCTAGAGTTCAGGTTGGTATGTATCTGGTTGTGTGCAAAAAATAAAAGGAAAATAAAACATACATGTGATCACATGAAGGTCAGGTTGGTATGCACTAGTGGTTCAACCATTCAAACTCATGAAGGTCAAGTTTTTTAACTGTAGGCAATATTTCCCCTTTGTAAAAAACAAGTTTAGTATGTGGAGAGTGCTTAGTTCAGGTACATATAAGTAATCAAATAGTGTAGAATTCACAAAATGTGAGGTTCATTCTATGAAGAGTGCTTAGTTCAGGTACACAAGTATTAGCTGATGCTCAGCTCAGTGCAGAGTGTGATGCCTGTGAATCAGCTAATACTTGTGTACCTGAACAACACTTTTATATGCGAAGTTTAGGCTGTGAATAATGCTCAGTTCAGCTACACCAGTATATGCAGATGTAACTTGTATGCTAACACATTCTTTTTTTATGCCAGCAGGATTAGCGACACAGAAAGAAGCTTAAAAGTTACCAGCAGCAAGTACACAACCCCAAGCCTGTACGCGCTGCGCCACCACCTCAATGGGTCACACTTCAAACACACCAACAACATTACCAACCCGCTCCACACCAAAATTGGATGACAGCCGAAACACATGCAGACTTCCAAGATGCTAGGTCACAGCCCTATCCGCGCCACTTTGCGCCTCCACCTAATTGGGTGACACCGGAAATCCCCTGCAGATTCTTTGTATCCACTAGCAGACTTCCAAGCACATCGATTGAGGAGGGGTTAGCTCAAGTCCTGCGTGTAAATCTGGAGGTTATCCTAGTGTGGCTTGTCAATGCCAAAGGCCAGCAACTAAACCAGATCCCAGGACAAATCCAACAGGAACACACACACGGAGGAGAGTGCTCTGCACACTACCACCATTGGATGCTGCTGCTGCTGCTACAAGTCAGAATTACGAGACATAAGGTAGATGGATTTCTTCATAGAACAAAAGAGCAAACCAAAACCAGGATCACAATACCTCCACAACCACCACAAGCAAAAAAGGACGCAAAAAAGAGAGAGGCCATCTTCAGCCCTACTTCCTTCTCGTCATCCACTCCTGCATCCTGCTATGAAAACTCCACCGTGCCCCATCCCAGAGGACCAACAGCAGAATCCATGGAGTTGCGATCATACACGCATGTAAGTGAAACAAAAATTTAGGTATTTATATATGCATCTTGTATGATCTGTAAATTTTCTGCTCCCTCTAGGATAACAAGTTTATAAACTGTATTTTAACGTGCTGTTTGGATTATTTTTTCTTTTTCTGCAGATGACGGATCTCCCGGATTATCTAATACCAAGACTAAAGATGCGATTCCAGAATGTAGAGAAAGCAAGGGAATTTTATAACAAATACGCTAGACACACTGGTTTTGGAATCAGGAAGACGGGAGGGAATGACAATCACAAGTATTTTGTTTACACGTTCCAAGGGAAACACACAACTTCTGTTTCAGAGGATAACATGAAGCGAAACAAAACATCGCAGAGGACAGGCTGCAATGCAAGAATGAGGGTGAAGGTGCAGGAGGATAACACATGTGTGGTAGTGGACATTGAGTACAATCATAATCACCACCTCATGCAAACTGATGACATGCTGGTATTCTTGCACTGACACAAGAATTATGACCCCACTATTTTGGAGTACGTAAAGCTCCTGTAGTACGATGATGTCAAGCACACAACAATCGTGTCCATGCTATCTGAAAATGAAGATGGAAGCTACTTCCTAAGCATGACCAGACGAGACCTACTAAACCAGTAAGTACTCAAAAATGCAAATACTGCAATGTACATAGCATCCTAAGTCACAAACCTTTGCTAGCAAAAATAACAAATGCATGTTTGGATATAATTTGCAGGAAAGCCATGAATGCAAGGAAAGATGATTTGCACGATGTATTGAAACTTGTATCTTTCTTTAAAGACATGAAGGCAATCAATGATGAGTTTTTCTATGACATACAAGTAGACAGCGACAAATCAGTTAAAAACATTTTCTGGTCCAGTGCAAGCTACCGAGAAGCGTATCAAGACTTTGGAGATTGCATAACATTCGACACAACTTAAAAAACCAACAGATTTCATATGCCTCTGGGAGTGTTTGTTGGAACAACCATCACTTGCAGTCAACGATAGTTGTTGTTGCCCTGGTCAGAGACAAAGATGCAAAGTCATTCAAGTGGCGGTTCGATACATTTGTACGGTGCAAGAACAACAAACACCCAACTTGCATTCTAACAGGTAAGTTCAAAAAAAACTCTACAAGTTTCATCAATTTTCAGTCTATGGGTCTATATTTGGGTACACTGGTTTTATCTGAAAATAATGTAAAGCAAACAGTTCAACCACTCTTAGAATAGAAGTCCAACAAAACAATGCAAGAAGCAAAATTATATGTCATATATTTAGAAAAATATAGTTCCGGATGTGAAGTTCAAATACAAGAATCATAGAAGTTCAGGGACACCGCTATAAGAAAAAATATATGAAACATGTTTAGAAAAATATAGTTATGTATGTGAAGTTCAAGCACTGGTACCACAGAAGTTCAACAACACAGCTGTAAGTAAAATATATGTGACATTATTAGATAGTCCTATGGAGTTCAAGCACTGGTACCAGAGAAGTTCAACATCACTATTGTAAGAAAATTTTGTGTGACACTGCTAGGTAGTCCTACTGCTACTTCTGAAGTTCAAGTACTTGTACAACATAAGTTCAACAATACTGCTGTAAGGAAAAATATATGTGACATTATTAGATAGTACTACTGCTACCTGTGAAGTTCAAGTACATAAGTTCAACATTAGTGCAAAGAAGCAAGTTTGATTTTTTTATTCATGTAGACCAGTGCCCGTCGATGGCTAAAGCTATACCACAATCATTCCCTAACACCGTCCACAAGCTATGCCGTTGGCACATCTTGAAGAAGTTCAAGGAATACCTCGCGTTGTTGTACAAAAAGTATAAAACATTCAAAGAGGAGTTCACAACAATCTTAAACTAGCTGCTAATGCCAACGTAATTTGAAGCTGCCTGGGCTGCACTCGTGCAAAAGTACAACCTGTAGAATGACCATATGATGATATAGCTATGGAGTGATAGAAAAATGTGGATATAAGCATATCACAAGAACATTTTCTATGCTAGAATGACTTCTACACAACGAATCGAGAGCATGAATCACGTGCTCAAGAGAGGGTTTTTCAAGGGGACCCAGAACCTACACAAGTTTGCTAGGTGGATAAATGCTTGCATACAAACTCGGATGCTGAAGGAGAACGAGCAAACAATGACCATCATGGTATTAAGACAAAAAAACACCCCCATCATATTGTGACTTCCTTCAACATGTGCACTTTGTATTTATAAAATGAAACCCATAACTCTGCTTCGACTAATATCTTATTTTTTGACATCTGCAGACCAATCCTGTGACAAAACAACTTACGGCTACAAGGAAAACATGGCTATCAAGTACACGAGAGCCATGTACAACGAGATGATGACTAGGATGAGAAAGGCCACACTATTTCACGCAAAGCCTACAGCAGGGCCCACTAAGTACCTTGTGTCCTACCAGAACAAGGTTGGCCATGATGATGAAGAAAGATTTGCCTGGTCAAAGCATGAATTCCAGGTTGTAGCTGACCCAGATAATCAAATATACGAGTGTGAATACAAGCTTTGGACACACACAGTTGAGCGGAAAAACAAACTCATTAAATATCTAACTAGTAGTATCATATCAAATATATGAAACTCATTGCTAGCTCACAAACTATGTATTACGCATTCATCACAAAAATGCAGGCCTGTTCTGCCTTCACATCATGAACATACTGGACTACTTGAAGCCTGACAAATTTCCAGAAAAGTATATCCTCAAACGGTACAAAAGACTGCAAAATCACAAGCAACATTCGATACAAGGGAGTACAACACAACTGCATCGGATGGCCGCTCAAGACTATCGAAGCAAGACATCTTGTTGCAGCTAAATTTGATGGTTAACAAGAAAGCGATGAGATGTGACCAGCAATATGACAAAGCCTTCTATGTTCTCAAGAGGCTCCTGGAAGAACTTGATGCAAGGCATTCAACAAATCGAGCAGATGCTGACGAAAGGATGGCTGAACAGGATGCTAAAATTGAAGATGACCTTCAATACTATGAAGCTGAAATTCTCCAAACCGCTGCTCAAGCCAACCAATACAAGCAGGGTGTTGACCAATTAATGCAGCAGCGACAGCAAGAGACGATGAACTGCCACTGTACTCTGAAACAAAGGGTAGGAAGAAACTTTCTGCAACAAAGAAAAGTGACAAGAGAGCTCAAATAAAGGCACCATCTGCAGATAGAGTCGTCGTGCTAGACGAGAACAGAGTGCCACTTGGACACATGCAATGTAGTGTGTGTAAAAAGGTTGCAGGACACAACAAACTCACCTATCCAACATTCTTAGAAACAAACGATGCCGAGGAGGTCAAGCAACCCAAAGTTAAAAACACAACAGCCCAAAGTTATAGAACAAAACAAGGGACCACACCCATAGAAAGCAAGCAGCAGACTTTGTAGCATATGCAACTAGTATGAAGCACACAATGCAAGAACATGCCCAAAGCGCGCAGATGCTGAAAAGACAAGCCAAAAGCCAGAAAAGAAACAGAAAGCAAAACCTTGAGCCAGCAACAAGAAAGTGGTGGAAGATGAAGAGGATGATGAGGAAGAGGAACATGAAGACATCATCGAAGAAGAGGAAGATGAAGATGAAGAGGAAGAGGAAGAGGTACATGTCAAGGAAAAACCACTACACCCAAAGCCTAGGAGGAGCGCAAGGCTGATGAACAGTTAGACTAGGTCAATTAAACAAAGCAAACTTATGTCATGTAAATGTGTAGAATGTTATTCCACTTTTGAAACAATATTTTAGGAGAAGCTTACTTGAACTTCTATTGTTGAAGTTTCAAAGAAATTATACAGTAGAAGTTCAAGTAAGCTTACTACACAAGTCCTGGTATATTATGAGAGCAGGCGCTGGTGATGTATTGCATGAAAAGCAGTAATAAAATGAAAATATACATTGTGAAGTTCAGGTAATATTACCACAGAAGTCCTGGTATATTATGAGAGGAAGTGATGTCCCGGTGATGTATTCCATCAAAGTGCAAGCAGGAATAAAATGAAAATATACACTATGAAGTTCAAGTAAGATTACAATAGAAGTTCTGGTATATTATGACAGGAGGTGATATTGTTGTATTCCATAAAAGAGCAAGCTGAAACAAAATGAAAAAATACAGTTTGAAGTTCAGGTCAGCTTATAGAAGAAGTTCTGGTATATAAATTGATGTAGGAAAAAATATGCTTGAAAAAAACAAGTATTGCCATATGAACTAAGGTTAGCAAGCCTAAGACAACGCGTTCAGATATGAAGTTCTATTTGGATACGTGGAGAAGTTCACGTAGAATGCCGACAAAATTTAAAGAAACTTAAAGGAGTGTATGAGAATATTTTTGCACGAAGTTATAGTTGAAATCCACTCGCAGTTAAAAAATCACAAAAAGAACATATAGATTCTATGCAAAAGGCTACATATTGGTTGAGTTGAAAAATAACAACACATTGCACAACACAAAAATCCTCTCCATCTGAAACCAGCAGCCCAGCCAGATCAACACAGAGAAGTTCAAGTCAAAGATCATATGTTGCGGCCAAACATTAAACAACACAAAAAAACCAGCAGTTCAACCATAACCTAGACAGAAGTTCAAGTACATATGCTGGGGAAAAACATGCAACACATGAATACTGAAAATGATGCAGTACATTGAAAATTCACAAGCCAATCGTTCTTCATACCAGATACATTTGTCCTCAATATCAAAAATAAAGTGCTGCAGCTATAGATACACAAATTACTAAACCATTCTTACAACCAAATCTTTACAAAATTGATCCAATCATTATCAAACCTAAATCTTTATGAAATCAAATCTATACTATAACTAATGCTTCGAATTCACGGGCCCAAGGACCGGATCTCGGCAGGAATCTCTACATGCACAATTTCATTCTTGTCGCTAAAGACTAGAGTGTGCATGAACTCGGCCTTCTAGTTATTTGCAGCAGCCTGCAAACAAAAAATGAAAGGATGGTTTAGTAAAGGATAACTAAAACCATAGCAGGAGCATCTCGGAAAAAACACACAAGAAAAATGAAAGGATGATGAGACAAGAACAAGGATAATACATACTTTCACATCACCAAAATCTTCAACAAGCTCATCACCATCATATGTAGAGCAGAACTTCACGGCAAAGAAACCACAATCATTATTCACTTGCTTTGGAACATCAATAAAAGTCGGCCTCTTTGCAATATTCACCCAGTTAGGCAGCTTGCTCGCTTTGTACGCAACCTTGCCGTACACCTCCTCGAGCAACCCAAAAAATCTCTTAATCTGCCAGAAATGAAAAATAAGATGAAATCAGAAACATGTTAACAAAAATAGTTAAGTTTAGGTACATAAAGCTACACTTGAATAAAATCCAGCTAAATGATACCAGAAGTTCAACTCTCAAATGATAGTTAGTTCAAGTAGTATTACCAAAACAGAGACAGAAAAATATTTTGTCATCAGAAGGCATAATAAACTTCATGTCAAAAGAGAATTTGAAAGGAGGTTCAGGCTAAGAAACACTACCGATATTTTTCCAGTCTCCGTGGAAACTTGTTTGTGACATTCCCTTATTAGTGTAAGGAAGTGAATTAAGGATGTCAATGCTCCCATGATATATATTCAGCACATACACACTCTAGTGCGCTATTTTTGTCAATTGGCTTGAGAACTATCAAAAAACCTGCCAAGAATGAATGAAATGGTGAACGCAAACTATAAAGCATATGTATTAACAACCGGGATGAATAATAACTTCTTGACAAACTCAGCAAAAGGATGTACATAAAATTAAAAAAAAGCAAGAGTTATGAAAACCTAACTAGCTTTGCGTTAAGAAGGTCTTCTCCCTTGCGAACAAACATTGGGAGGAGTTTAGCCGAATTTTTTGCATCAAATTTTGGAACTGTTGTAGCGAAAAAAATCATACTCCAGGTAGTACTGCTTCACAAAAACAGAATTAAAACACCTCCCAAATGCCACTACACCAGAACTAGAGCAGAAAAGGGAGATAGGGTTGCAAAGAACTAAAACTTGTATGAAGCAGGGACTCAGTACAACCCTATCAACAGAAGAGAAGATCTCAGAGGTTTCTGGCTTATCCTTACACAAGTTTATGAGATAATCCATTACGTCTCCTTCCATCTGCTGCCCTTCACCGAAAAGAGTATAAATGACATGTCCTGTGAGGTCAATCACATTCCCAGGGATGGTAAACATGCAGTAGCTTGTGCTGCAGATTCAAAAGGATGGGAAAAAATATTAGAAGCGCAACTCCAAGGCAAGGAGAATGAAATAGAAGTTAAGATACTATAACATCAGAAGTTCACAACAAGTAGCATGTCTGGCAACAACAAAAATAAGAAGAAAATACTCACTCAGAATACTTCTTCAGGCCATCTTCACTAAGAACATACTATCTCAACCTCCGAGCCTCAGATAGATGAGGGTAACTGTATTTGTTCAGGGGAGCGACATCAGAATGCCACTTCATAGGCAATCTTGATGCTCTCTTGGAGGAAGTTATGTTGCCAGACTCAACAGCTGGTTTCCTCTTGGTGATGACATCATTCTTCCCTCTCCCAACAATAGTACCAGCAACAAATTTACCATTCTTCAGGTAAGCAATCATCTCAAAATCATCATCCGATGAAATCACCTCTGCTTCGACTGCTTCAACTACACCAACCTTCCTGGAGCAAGGGGTATTTGGAGCAGCACAAATACCGACAGCCTGCTTCCGCAACTTGGAAGGAATAAGTGAGAGCTATCATATTCTCTTGGAGTTGTACTCATTGATTCCTCCCTAGGCTGGTATTCCTGTGACCCGAGGAATGAGTAGTGGTAATCGGTCAAGTCCAACGGCTCCACTGTGAAAGAAAAGGAAGAAAATAGACCATTAAATATAACTGAAGTTTAGGTAGAACACAATGTATAGTCCAACAAATATAAATGACATGGTTACTACTCAAGCTAACCTAAAAAAATGTGTTGCATTTAAAAACTAAATGAAGTTCAGGTACAACCCAAGGCATAGTTTAGGATAAAACCGATGAATTGGAAAACATTCAACTACAGCTAACAAAAGCATAAAAATGTATCATCTCCGAAGTTCAAGTAGAAGAAATGCTCCTGCCCAAGTAAACAATGAAAGGAAAAAAATACTGAAACAAAATAAACAAGCAAAATAAAAAAGCTAAAATTGAAGTTCATGTAGAATAAAAGATGTAGTCCAAGTAGGCAGTCCAATTTTCAAGACTTATATGTATAGTAGCCAAACAGATCATGGAAGTTTGTGTCAAACAAGTTAGAAGATGCAATTGAGTACAACCATGTCTTCCTGATATCCGCAATATTTTCATGGGAATAAGTTGAAAGAACCCCTTCATGAAATGAATTAACATTCATAAGCATGAATAATCCGCAGTCGATACTGTCACCAAACAAAAAAAGAACAGTGTTAAAAAAGCCAACGAATAAAAGATGTTTCAGCTTATAGTTAAACATAAGTGATAGAGAGAAGGTGGAACTCATACCTGTTAGTCTGCTGGGGGACATCAATCCAGTCCAAAGGGAAATGGTCAATAGAAAGAGGAATGAAGGGTGTCTCCCTGTCATTGCTGGCATTGTTTCAAAGCTTTTTGATGTTATCAGTCATCCACCGAAACAGGCATACTGCACAGTCATCGTTTGGTCCGTAGTAGGAGTCGAGAAGCTGGAACCTTGAATTCTTCAGGTCAAGAAATATAGAAACCCAATGACCAATACCACCCAAGTGAGCAGGAATTTCAGGTGGGTCAAAAGTGGGGAAAACAACATGAAGCAACATAAACACACAAATCATTAAAAACTTAAAATTAATATCAAACGGTACAAAGAAAAATAAAACAATATAAATAGAGTGGATCATAGTGCAAATTAGTACAGAGACAAAGAACGAGATATTGCTTACAGAATCATGTGCATCCATGCTATCTAGACCAGTCACCAAGAAGTACTTCCTCACACGGGAATCAAAATGACCTCTGAAAATCATATACTAAAATAATGCAGACAATAGCAACATATAAAAATACAAATGAGAAGTTTTAACTAAAATGGTAAAGAACAAAACATAAAAGAAATTACTATAGGGTTGACTTAGACAAACCCAATATGGCAGGATGGGTTTATCTGATCCCTGGTATTTCGCACGTAGACAATAAAGTGCAACCTCAGCTACATTAGATCGAAGCATTCCGTGAGCAGAAAAAGATATTGCGACATCTTCAATAGTAGCTTCACACTCATTGCTTTGAAACATAATCTTTGATCTAAAACAAGCAATAGAAAGTAAAAGAAGTTCAGCGGAACTCAAGAAGTTCATCACAGATATAAGCACAGAAGTTCAGCTACATCACAATAGGCAGTACAAAAAGCTAGATGTTTAGCACCAGAGAAGTAAAAGAAGTTCAGCAACAGAGAGTAAAGAAGTTCAGGTATAAAGCCACAGGCAGTTCATAGGGGTGTTCATAGGGGTAGATGGATGTAAATTCTAACCATCTGCACTCACCTCTTAGAACGATCATTCATAAGCCTAGTTACACTGAAATAAAAGTCATCAACCTTCTTTCAGATGATAGCAAGTTCACTATTTGCTCAACAAAAGAAATAGAAATTAAGAGCAACATTCAAGCACATAGATCACGACGGGAGCAACAAACAAACACAAGCACATCTCAGCTGCTACAACAAAAAAGATAAAACCACAAGATTATAAACATCACAACCCATGCATTACAAACCACCCCACATAGAAACAGGTTCACTTAACTTTATATACAAACCACACGACAAAGCACAAACCAGAAGTTCAACTTGCACTACACATGCCATACACATGGATATCATGGACCAAAACCAACAACAAAATGGACATGGATGGGGAAAGAAGGGAGAAGCATGCTCCTCTCTTTATGGATTCTTGCCTAGACCAACTGCAGCACTGGAATGATCAATCTCCTCTCCCAAGCTATCGCTTTCAGTCTCTTCATCGGCATCTCTAGTAGACATTGCAGTGTCATCAGCAAGGACACCAGCAGCAGCTGGAGCACCTGGAGAATCTGAAACAAAAAAAATGTTGGTTGTGTTGCACTAGGAAGAGCTGGAGAACCAACATCAACAACAACTGATGGCTCTACTACTGGAGACTTCTCCGGGCCTGCATCAGCACTACCACCAGTCTCAACAGCAGCCTCGATGGGATCTTTCTCCGAAGTGATATCTCTAGCTGTCTTGCCTTGCTCAGCATCAGAAACCCCAACGCCAATGGACGACTAAGGTTCAGTTGGGTCCACCCCGTCGGAGCAGCCGGTGCCTGCCACGGCCTTGTCTGCAACCTTCTCTGGAGGAACACTAGCATCGCCATTCTGCAACAAGAACAGAAACTCATTACAAATGGGCACATAGTGATAAAATGTACAACACGTAAAATAAAAAATGAAACAAATGGACAAGAAAAATGGTACTTTATGATCACTGCCATGAACCTCATCAACTAATATATCACTTGCGGGAGCAGGTTCGTGCACAGGGGCAGTTGCTTTCAAGTAAAACATCCTCCTCAATCCTAGCACCATCATCAACAGCCTACAAAAAAATCATATAGAACGCAAATGTCTAATCAGCAGAAGTTCAGATTACATAATTAAAGAAGGTCAGCTATGACCATTGACACATAGTGGAAGTCCAAAATACATGAAACATAGAAGGTCAGATATCAAACTACTATAATACAAAAGGAAACAAAAAGGGCCAGTAATGGAAAGCTTAGAAGTTTAGGTGTTGTAGCCCCTGAAGTTCAGACACTGTAAACAGAGAAGGTCACCTAGGAAACACTAATATACTAAAGAAGAAGAAGTTTAGGACACATGAAATCAATAAGGGTCACCTATGACTAAAAACAGTAATAACTAAAAGCTAACAATCAACATTAATGCAAAGAACTATCAAAAGCCAACATAAACAAACCTCTTTGGTTTGCTCCATGTGGCCTCCTTCACGATCCAAACGAACAAAATCTTGCCTCTGAATCTGTCTGACAACAACACTAGCCTCATCTTCAAAAGGCTTGCAACGAGCATCCTGCATTTCCTTGAACAGCCCAAAGCTAGTACGGAGGTGGGAAGTGCTCTGGCAAAGCTCATCAAGAAATCTAGCTTCAATTGACGAAACCTCCTTCGAAGACTCGGCATCGAAACCGTGGCCGGGAGGAACAATCCCATCAACGCGACTAAGACCCTCAACAATTGTCGGAACATGGGCCATCTCCCCACAAACAGTTTCGAGAAGACCATCAATCCTAACTAGGGAAAGATTGGCAGCATCAAACAAACCCTCGGAAGACACGCCACATGCAGCACTCACACGGGCAGAAGAACCTCCTGGATCTGCAGGGGGCACCAGTATTGACATCCCAGGAGAATTTAAATCTTGGGGAAGTTCCACTCCCTAGGCCGGTGGCACGAGGCATAGTAAGAACAGGACGTTCGATACGCCTAAAGAACACAACCTCAGCCTGTGTCTTCCACTACATACAAAACAAAAGTCAACGCGTCAGAAAACAAATGAAGCAATACTGAAAAATATAGAAGACAGTACCAGAAGTTCAGGTTAAGCTACACAGGAAAGAATGATGCATAGAAACACTCAGAGGCAGTTTCCCAAACACCTAGTTGGCTGGGTCATCATCACCCTTCTTAACCAAGTCAGCCGCAGCAAGCTCAAGAAGCTTGGCCTGATCCATGAAATTGATGTGAGGGGTCCTCAAGTCAGTATTAGGCGTCTTGCCAATGATAAGACAGTCCAAATACATAAGAAGCGGCGCGATGGCACAACCTGTGACAGCTTTTCCTCTGCTAGTACCTTGCTGATACCTGATAACAGCCCTTCGAATATCATCAACAACCAACTGACAATAGTTCATATCTGCCATATCTTCAAGGACACGATTCTTAGCCATTGCTGCCTTCCTAGACACTCGTGTAGACATACCAGGAATAACAACCTTCATGAAAAGAATCAGGTAAAACACCTGCAGAGCCAGATCATCCTTTGTCTCATTCTTCACAAGTTCCTCGAGGATATTCCGCAGATCCATTGTCTTGATGTCATCACTCGTAGCATAGCCAAGTTTGGCCTTCAGCCTCATAACAACATTATCAAACCCATCCTCTAAGGGCCTAGGAGGGGTACGATCACCTTGAGGGAATCCAAAAAGATGGTGAATAGCATCACTTGTAATACACAAAACCTTGTTAGCCTCACCCATGTCAAGAATCATAGTTGAAGGGTCAATCCTCGTGTAGATGTGGCCCATCAAAGGACGAGAAATGTTGGAATCAACCTTCAAGTCAAACACCCAACCAAAACCAGCCTTGATAACCCTCGCCTTGTGCCTAAGTTGTAGCAATTTTGCGCATGTCTTGACCTCTTTCAGTGAGCAGCGAACCTTCTTGTTAAAATGTTTCACCTCATCTCCTCCTTCATCACCTTCTTCGGCTGCTTTGCCTCCTCTCAGGCTGCTCCACTAGTTGATACTGAAAAATACAATGACAAGGAAAAAAGGCAGAACAATGAGATACACAAACTACACCAAAATTCCACTAATGCCTGTAGGAGATATGCCCTAGAGGCAATAATAAATGATATTATCTATCTCCAAGTTCATAATTATGTTTATGTTCCATGATATAACTTCTATGGTTCTCGAGTCTGCAATAACACGAGACTCAAAGGAAGACTCATATGCACGTGTGGAATAATGAACGGTAATAAGTATTCTTAGTCTGGCCTCTAAGACTAGCTCAAGTGTTTCATGATGGTTCTGTTTTCTTGATCATGGGCATGTCTATGCCGGCAACTTTGAGGGCACAGTGTTAAGAGAACATTTGTGTTGAATCGACCCGGATTGATGTTATGCTATGAGATTCATTTGTCACAAGTTAATGGTACATAACACAAAGACCATGAGAGTATCGAGTTTCTTCATGCTTGCTTCATGAACTTTGGGGTTTGTTAAACGTCATCCATAAAATGGGTGGCTATTACGGTGGCTTACGGGTTCATGGAAAAGTATGTCAAGTAACTTGATAGCTCAAGATTGGGATTTGTTCCTCTGATGATGGAGAGATATCTCTGGGCCCTCTCCGTGTTACGGTATCCATCATCATCTAGCCAGACACTTTGTGATTCGATCACGGGGATACCGGAACACGAGAACGGGAAAAGAGAACAATACCAGTAATGAGGTAACTGGCATAGTGGACAAGTTGTTGATCCACGGGGATGCCAAGCTCGGGTATTTGTAACATATCACGAAGCAACAGGAATAGCACACGATAACTGGAGGTTCACTCGAATATTTATTCGTGTGGGTATAGGGGTCAATATGGGTGTCCACGGCTCCGATGTTGATCATTGATCGGAAAGTGTTCCGGTCATGTCTATGCTTCACCGAACCTATAGGGTCACATGCTTAAGGGTCATCTATCTGCTGAATACTAGATAGGGAGTCTAAGAGAAATTTGCCGAAAAAGTTTTGGAGACAATAGAAGAGTTCCGGAGAGAGAATAGCGAAATAGTTTCGTAAAACCTAAAAGTTTTTTCAGGATATATCATTAAGTCAAATTGGTTTCGGGACACGCCTGATAATTCTTGGAGGGTGCCAGAATTATTCTGGAAACTTCTAGGAATTTTTCGAGATAAAAACCAAAAATGTTTCGGAGCTGCCAGTACCGCTTTGGTTGTTTTCCGCAGATGAAATTCACTAATCTGAAATTATTTCAGAACGAATCCAAAATCATTTTAGTGGGTACTGGAATTATTCTAGGACCCACAGAAATATTTTTGGATTTAATGGACGCAAAAAATTGTCTTCATGAATAGTGAAAACACATTCTTGTTTGCTTTTCGCATATGAAAATCACTAAACCAAAATTGTTTCGGAATGCGTTGAAATTTATTTTAGTGGGTACTGGAAATGTTCTGAGCACACATAAATACTTTCAGTTTGAACAGACGCTGAAAAATGTCATCATGAATAGTGAAAGTGATTTTTTGCTTGGCTTCTTAGAGAAGCCACCTTGAGGGCCTTTTGGTATTATCCCCTTGGCTTCTTGGAGAAGACACCCTTGGGATTGGCCTATAAATAGGGGTGGAGGGGGCTGCCTAAAGACACACTCTATCTCACATACAAGTGCCATTGCAATGATCTAGCTTCTCTCTCCCTCCCCGCGAAATAGTTTCGCAGAGCCGAAAGGCTGTCTGGGTTCCTGTGCGAACTAGTTCTAGACGGCGAAGCCCTACCAGATAGATGACACTGTATGTGTGCAACTCTATAGAGAGATTGTAGTTTCGGTCTTAGTTCAGGAGTGCCTCCCTAAGGGCTGTCCGTGTGACCGTCCGAGTTTCAAAGGTCCTCCCGAAGGGCTGTCTGAGTGATCGTCCAAGTTTCGAAGGTCCTCCCGAAGGGCTGTCCACGACACCGTCTGGGGGACTGTCTGACCACCTCCCAAAGGGCTGTCTGAGGGCCAGATGAGGGTATAGATCCTCGCGGTTGGGAGTTTGTAAATCCTAGCTGCGGGGATCTGCACCGCTAATCGTCATCGACTCTACTTCCCGTTGTGCTACGAGTCTGTAACGAAAAAGATCAAACCTTGTATGCAGTCTCCATAGTGGTCCTGGGCTTGTCCTTAAGTCGGAAGTTTTTTGTTTTCTACTACGTTTCCCTACAATGCCTACATAGGCAGTACATTTCAGAAGTACAACTATGTCTAAATAGGCAGTACAACCATGTATGACCAGAAGTTAAGATGCTTTCAAAATGTTAGAAATTTCCAGAGCAGAAGTTCAACCATGTACACCAAGGCAGTAATAAAACATGTATACCAACAAGTTAAGCTAATTTCTTCATGTATATATACAGAAGTTTACCTATGTACACAAAGGCAGTAATACCATATAAGCCAAGCAGTTCAGCTAATTTATTCGTGTATATCAAGCAGAAGGTCAGCTATGTACACCAAGGCAGTCCAACAAACACAAAAACTACAACATATCTACAAAAGTTTTTAAAAGTAGAAAACATGAGAGATTCATACCTGATCAGCATCATCATCATCATCGTCATCGTCATCGTCATCCTCATCATCACTGTTGAAATCAGCATCCTACTCCTCTGGATTAACATGAGAACGCTTCTTGCCACCCTTGTTAACCTTTGCAGGTGCAACCTGGCCCTTACCAGATGCACCAACACCAAGCAGAGAAGGTGTAGGCGCCGCAGTGGCAAGCACACGAGGACTACGATGTGGCGTACCACCGAGGGCTTGCCTTAGTATGTGTCATGAACCTCGGTTCGTGTGGGGGACTTAAAGGTTTCCAAGGCAGGTGCCACATCAAAGTTCTGTATATATATATTAGGTATTGAAACATCCCAACCACACATCTCCATAAATGTGTTTGTCCCACAAGCAAGCGATGGCGGTTGTCCTCTAGCACTCACTCATGAGATTATCGGTGAGATGCTTCGTCCATCTCTATGTGCCCGCTTGGTCAATCACTTCAACTGACAGCGACAGAGGTTAATTTGATTTCTAATTAGGAGGGGATTAAATTTTGGTTCGTCTTATACGGTACGATACATGCAACTATACTTCAAGCGCATGTGTACGCACGAATCCCTCCCACCGGGTCGAAGTGGGGGGTGGGGGGTGGGGGCGAGCACGCGACGCGTCATGAACCAGATTTGTGTGGGCACTGTGCGATTTTCGACGCATGCATGCGCCATATCAAAATGTTGTGCTTTTGGTGTTCAAACATGTATGCATGCATCACGCATGTCCATACATATGTTTGGGGCACATGCATGAAGTGGTTGTCTTTGGACACCCTCCCTGGCTTGGTTATCATCGACGACCTATATATTCGTGGGCCCGCGTGGACGTCCATCACTTCGACCAACAATGCGACAGAGGTTACCAGGGTGGATTCTTCTTCTCTTGGTTCATGTTACTGTATAGTCGTATGTCGATCATGGTGAGATTCGAGACCTAAGTTCAAGGGCTCGCATACACATGAATCCCTATATATATAAATATATATATATATATAGTATACGCGTCGTGAACCCTCACTCCATGTGGGGACTTTCTGGTTCCAAAAGCACGGTGCCACATCAAAGTTGTGCATTGGGTATATTCAAACACCACATGACACTTCATACATATGTTTGGGCCACGTGCACACAGTGGTTGTCTTTAGGCACTAACTCGCGTGGTTCTCGGCAACAAGCTACCCTATTTTGTGGGTCCGCATGTGGACGTCCATGCATGACTTTGACCCAAAAACAAGAGAGGTTATACGACCAAGGTGGTGATTCTTCTTGGTCAGTCTTAAAATACGCCTTGGTGAGATGCCCCCTCCCACCGACTCAAAGTGTGTGTGTGTGTGGGGGGGGGGAGGACAGTACTACTTCACACTAGATGAACCTCTATGGGGTCGGGGATGTCCGGTTAATTTGCGATGCACATGTGCCACATCAAAATTTTGATTTGGTTATTTAAATATCACACCACATCGTTTTCACACACACACATCGGGCCACCCACAGGTGTAGTTCGTATGTGGTCTCACCCATCTAACGCTAGAAGAAGACATCAGTGGGCCCGCACACCGTCCACATTTGTTCGGAAGCAAGGGGGGTTGAGCATGATGTAGTCCTTTTGGTTTTGTGTTACGGTAGGGTGAGAAGTCAGACCTAGCTATTTGGGGCTTGCGTTCATAGCTAGGATTCCCCTCCCGCCAACACGAAGTGTGTGTGTGTGTGTGTGTTTGTGGGGGGGGGGGGCTAGCAATAATAACATGCGCTTTGTGCGACATGTGCCACATCAAAGTTGTGCATTGGGTATTTGAACATCAAACCACCCATTTCATACATATATTTGGTCCGCATCCAAGTGTGTTCGTGTTCTGACCCTTTCCCGCATTTTTCGCCAAATTTATAAACAGCAGACGAGTCGGACGCATCAACCGTCTGCGATCGGGTACGAAACAGACATAGTTCTCTAGGACTACCCGTGTGTCGTGCCCCTGCTCGTGTCACCCACATGATCACAATAAATTGGGCTCCACGAGGCTTCCCTCCCCCGTCAAAAATATCTACTCCCTCGCAATTTTGAAAATATCTACCCACCTAGATGGTTTTTCTGTTTGATACACACGGGTATGTGTGGACCGTATGCGATGTCTGTTACTCCCGCTCTGCTTCAGTCAGTAGATTCAAATTTTTAGTAGCCCAGACATTTTATTCCCGCCTGCATCCTCGCAATATCAAAAATATCTGCTTGGCTGGAGTGTTTTTCTGTTTGATAGCACACGATTATTATGTCTTAACCGTGTGTGATGTTCGTTACTCCCACCCCGTTCTGCTTCAATCCCTTGATCCAAATTTTTGGTAGCCCCGCCATTTTACTCCCGCCTAGTCAAATTTTCAGTACCCGTGGAATTTCCTCAAACACCACTTTGGACCCCCTCCACACACACACCCCAAATCCTTATCTCACCCCAAATCCCCCTCTCACACACATGCACACCACCCCTCCCTGGCTCCAAACCTAGCTAGCTCGGCACTGCCGCCTTGCCGCCTCCATCGTCATCGGTCTGCCCATGCAGTTTACCCACCAATATACATACCCTCGTCGCCCTGAGTTTCTTAGATGATGCCTGCGAAACGGCCCCTTTCCCAAAGATCCCCATCCCCACCCCTCCCCCACTCTAGAGCATCGCTGCCTAAGCCCGGTACGATTCCCGAGGAACTCGAGGAGCGAATGGCCCAAAAGAGCTTTACCGCGGCCTCTTTGCCCGATGTCGGCGAGGTGGCCGCCCGACGAAGCCAGTGACGATGACTGGACCTAGATTGAGCCTTTCAATCAGTGGGCTAGAGTATTCTGGCATGTCGCGGACACCGACTACAACATCGAGGTCGTCGACAACGACGTCTTGACGTGGGCTATGTTACAGGTTAAGTTGCCCACCCCAACCCTTCGGGTTCGACAGCCGTCGATCTCATCAATGGCCCTGCCGCCGATCTCATGCGGCTCGTTATGAAAAATTTGCCATCCTTCATCGCCATCGAGCTCCTTTTATCATTTCTGAAGGACACCTTCTGCGACGCTGGCTTGGGATCCTTAGCTGGCAAGTCAGACATCATCGATGGCGACCACGAGGATGAGCCAATCTGTGACAAGTTAGGAAACCCATGATTTTTTTGTCGTGCCTGTTCACCGGGGGAATCCCATGATTTCTTTTCTCGAACCCCTTTTGTAGTGAGATCATGTCCAATATTTATTGCTATATTTGGTTGTTTGCATTATGCCTTGTTTATTCTACGGCTTTTGGTTGTTCGATTGTTTGTAGTTAGCATATGTCCATTTTCAATTGCCATCTTCGGTTATTCATAGTATTCCTTTTTTATTTCAGCTATTCACAGTGTGATGTTCGATATGTGCTAGTATGAACTGTGGAGTTCAATTTCATCAATACCAATTTTAACAATAGCTCTATGAATCACTATATTTGGTTGCTGTTAAGCATGTTGTACTCCCTCCTAATCTTTTTAGTTCGCATATAAGATTTGTCTAAAGTCAAGCCTTGTAAATTTTGACCAAGTTTATAGAAAAAAATACCAACATTCACAATATGAAATCAATATTAGTAGATGTGTCATGACTTAAATGTTCATATTGTATAACTTTAGCATGGTAGATGTCGATATTTTTTCACATAAATAAGGTCACACTTTATGAAGTTTGACTTCAGAAAATTCTTATATGCAAAGTAAAAGGACCGGAGGGAGTATTTAACACGCCTTTCCATTTGATTTAACAATGGCACTATTTGGATACTGTAACTTTGCTAGAGGTTAGAGTTAGTTTCTAGCTCATGACAGTTAAAAGGGAGAGAGAGAGAGATTGGTGGAATAGTTGATTGTATTGCTTGAGCCTCGTGGGCATATATATAGGAGTACATGGTCATCTTGGAGTACAAGTCAAGGTAGAATAAATCCTATGCTATCTTACGTTTCCTAAATAACAATGGCCCTGTTTGGATCCATGGATTGGAGTTAGTTTGACCTAGTTTGGCCTCAAATAGCCCTACGGTATCCAAACATGAGGGCTAGTTGGAGATAGTTGCATCTAACTGTAACGCCCAAGATGCGGCTATATCTCCCACGTGTCGAGGCACGACTTAGAGGCATAGCCGCATTGTGGTTTTGTTGTAAGAGGGGTAATCTTCACACAATCCCATGTACTGAATAAGAAAGGGATAAAGAGTTGTGTCGGTGTCAAAACCGGAGGATCTCGGGTAGGGGGTCCCGAACTGTGCGTCTAATGCGGATGGTAACAGGAGGCAGGGGACACGATGTTTTTACCCAAGTTCGGGCCGTCTTGATGGAGGTAAAACCCTACGTCCTGCTTGATTTATTCTTGATGATATGAGTATTACAAGAGTTGATCTACCACGAGATCGGAGAGGCTAAACCCTAGAAGCTAGCCTATGGTATGATTGTTGTTGTCCTACGGACTAAAACCCTCCGGTTTATATAGACACTGGAGAGGGTTAGGGTTACACAAGGTCGGTTACAAAGGAGGAGATATCCATATCCGTACTGCCTAGCTTGCCTTCCACGTCAAGTAGAGTCCCATCCGGACACGAGGCGAAGTCTTCAATCTTGCATCTTCATAGTCCAACAGTCCGGCCAAAGGATATAGTCCGGCTGTCCAGAGGCCCCTAATCTCGGACTCCCTCAGTAGCCCCTGAACCAGGCTTCAATGATGATGAGTCCGGCGCGCAGTGTTGTCTTTGGCATTGCAAGGCGGGTTCCTCCTCCGGATATACCACGGAAGAATTTGAATACAAGGATAGTGTCCGACCCTGCAAAATAAGTTCCACATACCACCGTAGAGAGAATAATATTTCCACAAATATTAATCTGCTGACACGCTTTGGCAACATGACATCAGGCCATGGCTCGGTGATTATTTGAACCATTTTTCTTCAACCAGCTCCACACATAACGCGAGGCGGTTTCTTGACATGTCTTGTCAAAGCAGAGATCGTGTTCCCCTAATTATGGGATTCTCATCAATACGGTCGTGGGTAACCCAATCGTGCCTAGGACTCCTAGTTTTTAGGCAAGTCCCAAACGACCACTAGGAGGACGCTTGATATTCACCCTCTTTATAAAGGCACACGGCTTTTACTTTTTCCCTCCCGTGCTCAATCGAATCCTTCCCCCGCCTCGAGTTATAACACCCAAAGCCCAGGTCAGGTGCTTCGGACCTTCAATCATGTCCAGATCTAGCCTTCAAGGCCGGTGGATGCCCTCCTCCGTTACGGAAGAGGATATCAAGAAGTTGAGGGAGGCCAGATACCTGACCGCCGAGGTTTCGCATCGGCTGCCTGCCCGAGGGTAGGTCGTCCCTACTCCCGAACCCAACGAGAACGTTGTGTTCGTCTCCCAATTCCTCCAAGGTCTAGGCCTCACTCTGGATCCCTTCATTAGGGGTTTGATCTTCTATGACGGGCTAGATTTCCATGATCTAGCCCCGGACTCCTTTCTCCACATCTTGGCATTTATTTTCGTATGTGAGGCCTTCCTCCGCATTACCCCTCACTTCGGCCTGTGGCTCAAGACCTTTGACGTGAAGCCGAAGATGGTCGAGGGGCAGCATGTAGCGTGCGGAGGCGCATTAATAAGCATGATCGCTGGAGCTCCATGGCCAAAGGGTTCCTTTCCAGAGGTGTCCGGATTATGGCAACGGGAGTGGTTTTACATCACAGCTCCTAGAAGTGCCAAGTGGGTGGCTGCCCCTGCTTTCCGCTCGGACCCTCCACCACAACTGATGTCATGGATTAGTAGAGGGCTGAGCTGGGGTCCAGCCAAGGACGTGCCTATACTACAGAGCCGCATTCAAGATCTCTTCGAAGGAGATTTTAGTCTAGTTATGGTGGTGCAAGTCATGCTGGTTCGTCGAGTCCAGCCTTGCAAACGCTGGCCCCTCCGCATGTGGGAGCTCAACCCAGAAGGATTGCACACTACTCAGAATTTCCTCGGCCTGACGCACGAGGAGATGTATAAATCATTCTTCGGACCCCAAGTAGAGTGTCCGGATACTACCGAGGACGTGGGTCTGAGCAGCAACCGCACCACCAACCAAGTAAGTAATCCTCTAGCCGAACACACCGTCTTTCATTTATCATGACGTCATTCTGAGAAATCGCTCTTTGACCAGAACTGGCTAACAAAGGCGAAGATGATTCAGTGTTAGGCCCCCCTTCCTGAGGGTTTGGACAATCTGGTACTGGAAAAGATGTTCGAGCTAGCACCTTGCCCGGAGCCCTCAAAGGAAGATAAAGGGGGGGGGGATAATGAGGGCGGAAGCGGGCCCCCATCGCTTCCAATTCCAACCGAGGGAATGAGCACCTCCGTGAAGGAGGATAACCAAGGGGAAGAATTTGACATTCTCTCGCTCCAGGGAAGGAAGAGGACTGCCTCTGAAGAGCCGGAAACCAAGGCTTCCAAACGGGAGAAGAAGTCTCCACCAGAGGGTCCTGCCTAGGAGGGTGCTCTTACCGCACAAATTCCGCGCGGGGATCAGCCCTCTAAAGTGCCATAAGTGATAAAAAATGCTTAATAGTAAAGATGTTATACCTTACTTCCGAGGGAAATAACCGAAGCGTTTATCTTGAAGTTCGGATCTTAGCCCTTCTCAACAGAGCTCGTCTTCAGGGGATCTTCTGCCGGAGATGATGGAGATCGAAACGCCTCCCCCGGACTCCCCCGCTCAGGAAGCGGGTGACCTTGAGGTGTCTTCACGGAGGGCATCCCTGGGTCCGGTGAGGCCAGAAGATAATCCTATGTTCACCCAAAGTCCCCAGTATCCGGCCCTTGAAGAGGGCAAACAAAAGAATCCGGTGCCGTCTGGTATGCGGTCGGATGCACTGAGGGATCTGCTGAAGCGAGCGACCATCTCGGAAGAACACCGTATGTTGATGGGCACGGTGATGGAAAGGATTTCGTCCTCCGAAAGCGGGTTGCATGACACCATTATGAGTCTACTAACGGGCTTTGAGGTATGTAAAATGATATACATTTGTGATAGTACCGCACATTTTTAGGTGTGCCCTGTGTAGGTAGTAGCCCCTGAGACTCTAGTTGTCGCCGAGAACGGCGGGAAACAGAGGATCATAGTCCCAGGTAATAACCGTACTTCTTTTATGTGCAGCTGGTGGAAGCTCCGGTGGCTAGCCGGACTAATGAGTTTGCCGAACTAAAGCGGCAACTGGATGCGGAAGATGCCGACATCGAGCTTGTTAACAAGCGGCTTGACGAGGCACAGGGTAAGTGATTTTTCTGGTGAATGTCACATAGGAAGAGCAGCGTGATGCCAGTATCTTTAATATGTTGTGACTGCAGATGGAGCTGCCACCATGGAGACCCTTCGGGCGGAACTTGCCCGAGCCAAAGAACAAGCAAGGAGTAGTAATGCGGCTGCTTTGAAGGCGGCCAAAGAATTGAGAGCCGAGAAGGCCGCACATTGCGAGAGCAAAGAGAAAATGGCCAAGATGGCTGTGAAGTTAAAAGACACTGCCGACCGTTGCCAGTTCCTTGAAGAAGAAAACCGAGCGAAGGCGACGGACCTTGAAAAGGCCACGATGGCGACCAAAGACACCCGCTCTGCTATGAGAGAGAAGAAGGAGGAGCTGCGTGAAGCTGGGGATATTGTGGCTGGGAAGCCCTTTATGTTGCGGAGGAAGTCGGAGATCCGCAGTATGCCCCTCTGGATCGGCTGTGGAGTTCGGCAGACGCATATTTGGACTTGGCGGCGAGCGCGGTCGATGCGGCTGAATACTTCCGAGATCAAACAGATAGTGAAGTGGACAAGCTGTTCTGGTCGCAGTTTAACGTTCCAGAGCGTCCACTTCCATTGACTGATCAGCTAGCCGAATGGGACGAACTCAATAGGTTGTCCGGACTCTCCATGAGGTCTGTCGTGGATCAGCTGTGGCCGGAAAGGCCAAAGCCGAACAACTATTTTAGCCTGGTGCAGCAGTTCCTTGGTGCGGTGCCGCGCATCAATGCGATGAAGAGGTCGGCGTGCATAGAAGGCTCGCGGATGGCCCTTGCCCGTGTCAAAGCATACTGGGCGGAGATGGATGCTACCACTATTGCGGTGCAGGGTTCGGCCATAGGCCGAGTGGCTGCCGAGCATTATTTTGAAGAAGCTCCTGAGGGTGCTCGTTTGATAGAGTCCCAGTGCTCGAAGAGTATTATGTTTGAGTGACATGTATTCCCATTGTAAAAACAAAGTTTTAGTAAATTTATCAAGGCTGCATTTATACTTTTGCCCGAAAGTAATATGATGCCTCCTGTGCGGCCGTTTTCGTATGTATATCCTGAAAGATTGCAGTCGTCGGCTTCAGCCCCCACGCATATAATGTGGGGGTGTTCGCAGAAGACGCGTGTTCACACTTAATCCAACGTCTTGGTCCTATTGAGGAGGTGATAGCGCAGCTAACTAGGCAACCGGACTATAATGCTTTAACACTTTCACTTAGCTAGAGGAGTTTGACAGTGGGGCTACTATATAGCCCCTCGTGGCTCCGCACTCACCCGAATTCGAGGTGCGTACATGCCTGGCCAGGAAATGGCCCTTCGTTAAGGCGGAGGAATTCTAAGATTCCGTTAGGTCATCGAGTGGCTGATCAGTCTCATGCTATATCATGACAGTCAGTTTTCGGCTTTCTCTACTAAGGTGCTCGTCCGGATGAACCAGGGCACAATCGCAGTAGTTCTCCTGGTGCCGCCTTAGCCGATAGAGCGGCAAGTAAGGCAGCAAAACACAGGAGCCGAGCAAACCCAACATTTGACCAAAGACATGATTCGGAGCTGATGCATATAAGGCCAAATTCGTGACGCCGAACACTCCCTAAGGTGTTCGGTCTTTATGGTGTAAACCGGGCCTAAATAGTGCCCTTTGTAAGAAGCCCCTGGTGTCCAGGTACGTGCATTATTCTGACGTGGCCACATGCCACGACGTCAGCATCCTTCTCAATTGTACTGAGAATCCGAGGGATGTGTATCAACAAGAGACAGTAAAAAAGGTTGACGCAAGGTCTTAATCTAGAAAGAATCCTTGGAATGGGTCCCTGCTGCACGTCTGCGCCTGTGTCTCCGTTGTGCTGTATCCTGGACAGGTGTAGCACGATGGTCATTTGTAAAAGAGAGGAACTTAGGTGAAAAGTTGTCATGCAAAAACGTTGGTTTAAAGAACCATGTACAATTCAAGATGAGTAAAAATTGCCACTTGTCTGCGCACATTGAGCCCCTTGTATTTGTAATAGGGGTGTGGCCATCAAACCTGTATGAATTACATATAGCTGCGTCGGACTCGTCTAACCGTGTCTGTAGTCTTGACGACCTATCGAATGCTTTAGTTGGTGAGGCCGTTTTAGTGTGCGGTTGCCAAGGCTGCCACATTCTCTTTGGCGCGTAGGGATCGCTCAATATTTCCATTTACTGTAATGATGCCACGTGGACCGGGCATCTTAAGCGTGAGGGAAGCGTAATGCGGTATTGCATTAAAGCGAGCGAAAGCTTCGCGTCCAAGTAGTGCTTGATAGCCACTTTGGAACGGAGCAATTTGGAAGGTTAAATTTTCACTACGGAAGTTATCGGGGAAGCCGAATATAAGCTCTAGTAGTAGGGAGCCCGTGCAATGAGCCCCTGGGCCTGGCGTTACTCCTTTAAAGGTAGTATTGTTGTGGCAAATTTTCGTTGGGTCTATCCCCATTTTGCGGATTGTATCCTGATATATAAGGTTTAGACTGCTGCCACCGTCCATTAGGACTCGTGTGAAGTGGTATCCGTCAATTATTGGATCTAATACCAAGGCATCCCATCCTGCGCGCCGGATACTTGCCGAGTAATCCTGATGGTCGAAGATGATCCGTTGAGACGGCCAGTGGCAGAACTCCGCGGTGATAGGCCCTTGGGCATATTTATCTGGGAGTGCCGCTTTGTTTCTCCCCTTTATCACATGTAACACGTTTACTGCTTTGACTTCTAGTGGAAATTTCTTCTGTTCCCCAGTGCTTTGCTTGCGAGGCTCACCCTCATCTTCGCTTGGTGTATCCTGCCCCTTGTGTTTGGCGTTGAGCTTGCCGGACTACTTGAAGACCCAGCATTCTCTGTGGGTATGATTTGCAGGTTTATCGGGGGTGCTATGGATCTGACATATTTGGTCTAGAATTTTGTTTAGGCTAGACAGTTCATCTCTGGCGGCTTTAGAGTGCGGCTTTTGCTGACCTGGCCGAGAGCTTCTGAATCTGGCGTTTACCGTCATGCTCTTCGGGCTGTCTTCTTTATTTCGGCGCTTATTATTTTTGCTGCATCGATTTCTCGTTTCCATCTCTAACTTCGGATGTACTTGGGTCGCTGGTGCTGCATCAGGCTAGCCAGCTATCCTCGCCCGCGCAAAAGCGGGTCATGAGGCTTGTTAATGCTGCCATTGTTCTCGGCTTTTCTTGGCCGAGGTGTCTAGCAAGCCATTCGTATCGGACGCTGTGTTTAAAAGCTGCTAAGGCTTCGGCGTCCGGGCAGTCGACTATTTGGTTCTTTTTAGTAAGAAACCTGTTCCAAAGCTTTCGGGCTGACTCTTCGGGCTGTTGAGTTATATGACTCAAATCGTCCGCATCCGGAGGTCGGACATAAGTCCCTTGAAAATTTGCCCGAAAAGCGTCTTCGAGCTCTTCCCAGCTTCCGATGGAGCTTTCGGGGAGGCTTTTAAGCTAGTGCCAAGCTGGCCCTTTGAGTTTGAGGGGTAAATACTTAATGGCGTAGAGATCATCTCCTTGAGCCATATGGATATGGAGGATATAGTCCTCAATCCAGACCCCAGGGTCTGTTGTTCCGTCGTATGCCTCCATGTTTATGGGTTTGAATCCCTCTGGAAATTCATGGTCCAGCACCTCATCGGTGAACGGATGTTTGTTGTGTTTCATCGTATGCTGGAGCGCTTGTGTGGTCCATAGATGGATCTGGTTGCGCCGTCCTTTTGATGCGAGCCCTCGCGTGGATCGCGTATTGGCTTATGTGCGGCGTTGTTTGCTGCTCTATGTTGGCTGTGAGGTCGTCTATCCGGCCAGATGGCCATTTTAATTTTTGGTTGCGGGGGATCTAAGGCCTCCTCATCGAATTCAGGTAGCAACTTCCGCTTCGGGTAGCTCTTGGTGGGGCGATTACCACCGTACTTCGCTGCTGTGTTGAGTACTTTACTACATCTGATTCTGAGTGTGTCTTGCGCAGCCTTGAGCCTTTGCTTCTGCTTTTTTAGACTCCTCGTGGTGGCAACAAGCCTTTGATGGGCATTTTGTTGCTCCGGGTGTCTGTCCGGTGTGATGTCGTCCGGACTATTATCTTTGACAGAGTCGGGTTGTTCGGTTTGATTCTTCGCGTTGCCGTGGTCCGGCGAAGGTTCACCCTTCTGTAACGCTGGGTCTATATGATCTTTGTTTCTGCCGAGGCGGCATTTGGGGCGGCGCTTACACCGCCACTTTGACTGCTTCTCGAGGGGACAACCCTTCGTTGCGTCCTTCCATTCCTCATCATCGTTTTCTTTTGGTGTGTCCACCATGTATACGTCATGTGATGAAGTGGGCGTCTAGTGCCCTGTGGGCAGTGGTTCCTGTTCATCTCCTGCATCGTCGTCCATATCATCGATGTCTTCGGAGTCAAAGTCGAGCATGTCGGTTAAGTCATCGACAGTGGCTACTAAGTGGGTGGTGGGTGGGCAATGAATTTCTTCGTCATCCGCATCCCAATCCTGCCAGAAATAGTTCGGCCAGGACTCTCCTGACAAGGAGAGAGACTTTAATGAATTCAGTATGTCGCCGAAGGGCGAGTGCTGAAAGATATCCGCGGAGGTGAACTCCATGATTGGCGCCCAGTCAGATTTGATAGGCACGAGCGCAGGCGGTTCGAGGTCCGTGGTCGGGGAAGGATCCGGTAGTTTGGCAACACGGCTCTCTTGAAGGGTAAGGTCGATATTCGGCTCGATCGCTGCTGAGGATACGGCCTCCGTGACGGGGTCTATCCACCCTTCCATGGATGGCGCAACTGGCTCCGAATTGAGGCTGGGAGCGGCTGCCGGTGCGATCTCCTGAATACGGTCCGATGGTAGAGCTAAATCGTACTCATCGTGACCGCGTGGCGCACAAGGCAGGGGCTCGAATCCGTCGAAGATCAAGTCTCCGCGGATATCGGCCATGTAATTTAAGCTTCCAAACCTGACCTGATGGCCAAGGGCGTAGCTTTCGATCTGCTCCAGATGGCCAAGCGAGTTGGCCCGCAGTGCGAAGTCGCCGAACACAAAGATCTGTCCGGGGAGAAAAGCCTCACCTTGGACTGCATCGCTATCGATGATAGAAGGGCCATCAAGCCTAACGGCGAAGACATAGAAGAACTCTCAATGAAAGTACCAATGTCGGTGTCAAAACTGGCGGATCTCGGGTAGGGGGTCCCGAACTGTGCGTCTAAGCCGGATGGTAACAGGAGGCAGGGGACATGATGTTTTACCCAGGTTCGGGCCCTCTTGATGGAGGTAAAACCCTATGTCCTGCTTGATTTATTCTTGATGATATGAGTATTACAAGAGTTGATCTACCACGAGATCAGAGAGTCTAAACACTAGAAGCTAGCCTATGGTATGATTGTTGTTGTCCTACGGACTAAAACCCTCCGGTTTATATAGACACCGGAGAGGGTTAGGGTTACACAAGGTCGGTTACAAAGGAGGAGATATCCATATCCGTACTACCTAGCTTGCCTTCCACGCCAAGTAGAGTCCCATCCGGACACGAGACGAAGTCTTCAATCTTGCATCTTCATAGTCCAACAGTCCGGCCAAAGGATATAGTCCGGCTGTCCGGAGACCCCTAATCCTGGACTCCCTCAAGTTGGCTTACAATCGCCACTTCACACAAACAACAAGTTAACCATACATTATCTGGAGTACAATCAAGGTCTGACTAGGGAAGAAAATAAAAGAAGACAACCCCAAATGCTAGATCCCCGATTGTCCCAACTGGGCACCACTATTGATCAACCGAAAAAGACACAAAACAGCGATCAAGATCTTTACCGAACTCCCACTTGAGCGCGGTTGCATCACCTGCACTGGCATCATCGACACATGCAGCTGTTTGGAAGTATCCGTGAGTCATGAGGACTCAGCAATCTCACACCCGCAAGATCAAGACTATTTAAGCTTATGTGTAGGGTAAGATAATGAGGTGGAGCTACAGCAAGCGCTAAGCAAGTATGGTGGCTAACATACGCAAATAAGAGCGAGAAGAGAAGCAACGCAACGGTCGTGAAGCTAGAAGTGATCAAGAAGTGATCCTGAAACTACTTACGCACAACCATAACACAAGAACCGTGTTCACTTCCCGGACTCCGCCGAAAAGAGACCATCACGGCTACACACGCAGTTGATGCATTTTAATTAAGTCAAGTGTCAAGTTCTCTACGACCGGACATTAACAAATTCCCATCTGCCACATAACCGCGGGCACGGCTTTCGAAAGTTTATACCCTGCAGGGGTGTCCCAACTTAGCCCATCACAAGCTCTCACGGTCAACGAAGGATATTCCTTCTCCCGGGAAGACCCGATCAGTCTCGGAATCCCGGTTACAAGACATTTCGACAATGGTAAAACAAGACCAGCAAAGCCTCCCGATGTGCTGACAATCTCGATAGGAGTCGCATGTATCTCATTCTCAGGGCACACTGGATGAGACATCCTATGAGTAAAACCAGCCGTCAAGTGTCCCTGAGGTGGCCCCGCAGTCTACTCAGTTCAGAACAACACTTAGAGAAGCACTGGCCCGGGGTGGTTAAAATAAAGATGACCCTGGGGTTGGCCAACCCAAGGGAAGGGTAATAGGTTGTTAGGAAAATGTAAAACCAAGGTTGGGCCTTGCTAGAGGAGGTTTATTCAAATTGAACTGTCAAGGGGTTCCCATAACACCCAACCGCGTAAGGAACACAAAATCAAGGAACATAACACCGGTATGACGGAAACTAAGGCGGCAAGAGTGGAACAAAACACCAGGCATAAGGCCGAGCCTTCCACCCTTTACCAAGTATATAGATGCATTAATTAAATAAGAGAAATTGTGATATCCCAATATATCCATGTTCCAACATGGAACAAACTTCAGCTTCACCTGCAACTAACAACACTATAAGAGGGGCTGAGCAAAAGTGGTAACTTATCCAAACAAAAGTTTGCTAGGAAGGATGGTTAGAGGCTTGACATGGCAGTATGGGAGGCATGATGAACAAGTGGTAGGTAGCGCGACATAGCGATAGAGCGCACAACTAGCAAGCAAAGAGAGAAGAGATATTGAGGGTATGGTCATCTTGCCTGAAATACCGCAAGGAAGAAGAACGAGTCCAAGAAGTAGACGACCCAACGTAGTCGAACGAATCCTCACAATTCCGGAATGAAACCAAAGCTAACAAGAGAAGCAACTCGGAAAGAAGCAAGCAATATAGTAAACAACCATCACTTAAACATGGCATGATGCACAACCAAGTATGATGCATGTTCAGTTTAAAGAGGCATGGCATGACAATATGCACAAACAATACTACAAATTAAGTGGAGCGCAATATGCAGCGGGTTGCATATTGACGAAACACCACATTCAAAATTTAGTTCACTCTTTTTTATGTACCCAACAATATTAACTATTATTAAACATGGCAAGGGGTGAAGCATAATAAAACTACCTATCTAGGCAAGTTTAAATGAGGCCAGAACAACAAGCAACAAGTCCGGAAAAATCCTCATGTGCATATTTTAAAGTTGGTACTGTTCTGCCCTATACACAATTTTAGAGTTGTTAAACATGCAAAGTACTGCCACCATGTTAATCTATGCATTTTTCTACCCCATTTACATATAAAGTTTATTAGAAACCGAGTTAGAGTTAATTAGTTATGAAATAAAGCATTTTTAACATTCCATTTTAGCAAATTAAACAAACAGCAAGTTCAAACATTTTAAAAAAGCATGAAAGTTGGAAATTATCAATCTACACAAAATTCTAAGCACTTTACATATGTAATACATTTTAATATGATGCACGGTTCATGAGTTATTAAATGCATGAAGTACAAGAGCTTTTCTGCAAAATTGTAAAACCTGGGATAAAAGCTAAATTTGTAGACAGGTAAAGAAACATCCACTGGGCTGAAACATGCTGGCCCAATAGGAACAGGGGAACTGGAGGGGCTTCTCACCCATGGGCTCGGCCCAGTTGGAAGCAGAGGAGGCCGGCTAAGGCAGCGGTTGGACCGAGCGGAGATGGGGAGGCGCGGACAAGCAAGGCAGGACCTAGAGCGGGTCAACACACCGGCGGCGCGCTCATCCCCTGCTCGAAGCAGAGTATGCAGGGCGACGGTCATGGTGCAGAGGGCCACAGAAGAGCCCACGAATGCGAGGGGGCGAGGCAACCGGCAAGAGGGGTTGATCCACAGCGGATCCGGTTGGAGACGGCGGGTTCGAGACGGAGGTCGCCGGAGTCAAGAACATCAAGAGGGAGAGATACGTGAGAAGAAAGCAACCGCGAGAGGAGGAAGATGGAGGAGGTGCTGCTGTCATGGCTCATCGGCGGGAGGACAGCGGGGTCGAGCAAAACCAGCGAGGAAGTCAGAAATGGTCAAGGACGACGACGTCCGGGCATGGGAGGTGAGGATGGGCGGCGCAAACTCCTCGGGGCTCCCTGTTGCACAAAAAATTAGACCAGGTGAGAGAGGGAGGAGGGAAGGAAGAAGAAAGGGAGGGGCAGGGGTGCGGGAGATGAAGGGCGGCATTCAAGACTACTGCTGCTGCTTGGGTGGCCGGCGGCCATCGGCGCGAGCTGGGGTGAGGGAGTCCTGGATTAGGGGGTCTCCGGACAGCCGGACTATATCCTTTGGCCGGACTGTTGGACTATGAAGATACAAGATTGAAGACTACGTCCCGTGTCCGGATGAGACTCTACTTGGCGTGGAAGGCAAGCTAGGCAATACAGATATATATATCTCCTCCTTTGTAACCAACCTTGTGTAACCCTAACCCCCTCCGGTGTCTATATAAACCAGAGGGGTTTAGTCCGTAGGACAACATACAATCAGACCATAGGCTAGCTTCTAGGGTTTAGCCTCTCTGATATCGTGGTAGATCAACTCTTGTACTACTCATATTATCAAGTATAATCAAGCAGGACGTAGGGTTTTACCTCCATCAAGAGGGCCCGAACCTGGGTAAAACATCGTGTCCCCTGCCTCCTGTTACCATCCTCCTTGGACGCACAGTTTGGGACCCCCTACCCGAGATCCGCCGGTTTTGACACCGACATGGGTGCTTTCATTGAGAGTTCCTCTGTGTCGTCGCCATTAGGCTTGATGGCTCCTTCGATCATCGATAGCATGCAGTCCAGGGTGAGACTTTTCTCCCTGGACAGATCTTTGTATTCGGCGGCTTCGCATTGCGGGCCAACTCGCCTGGTCATCTGGAGCAGATTGCGAGTTACGCCCCTGGCCATCAGGTCAGGTTTGGAAGCTTAAACTACGCGACCGATATCTGCGGAGACTTGATCTTCGACGGATTCGAGCCCCTTCTTAGTGCGCCACGCGGTCACGATGAGCATGATTTAGCTCCCCCATCAGACAGTGTCTAGGACATCGCGCCGGCAACCGCTCCGACCCTCAATTCGGAACTAGTTGCGCCATCCATGGACGGGTGGATAGACCCCGCCACGGAGGCTGCACCCTCAGCGGCGATCGAGCCGAATATCGACCTTACCCTTCACGAGAGCCATGATGCCACACTGTTGGATCCTTCCCCGGCCACAGACTCCGAACCTCCTGCGCCCGTGCCTATCGAATCCGACTGGGCACTGATCGTGGAGTTTACCTCCGCGGATATCTTTCAGCACTCGCCCTTCGGCGACATACTAAACTCATTAAGGTCTCTCTCCTTGTCAGGAGAGTCCTGGCCGAACTATGTCCGGCAAGATTAGGGTGCGGATGATGAATAAATTTGCCGCCCACCCACCACCCACTTAGTAGCCACTGTCGACGACTTAACCGACATGCTCGACTTCGACTCCGAAGACATCTATGGTATGGAAAACGATGAAGGAGTCGAAGGGTTGTTCATCCACAAAACAACCATCCGGTCGGATAGACGACCTCGTGGCCAATATAGAGCGGCAAACAACGTCGCACATAAGCCAGTACATGATCCACGCGAGGGCTCGCATCAAAAGGACGGCGCAACCAGATCCATATACGGGCCATGCAAGCGCGCTCCAGTATGCAATACAACACAACAAACATTCGAACACCACGGTACACCCAAATACAGGGGTGCCGCACACCCCCTATGTTTCACCGATGAGGTGCTAGACCATGAATTTCCAGATGGATTCAAACCCGTAAACATAGAGGCGTACGATGGAACAACAGACCTTGGGGTCTGGATTGAGGACTATATCCTCCATATCCACATGGCTCGAGGAGACGATCTCCATGCCATCAAGTACTTACCCCTCAAGCTCAAAGGGCCAGCTCGGCACTGGCTTAAAAGCCTCCCCGAAAACTCCATTGGAAGCTGGGAAGAACTCGAAGACGCCTTTTGGGAAAATTTTCAAGGGACCTATGTCCGACCACCGGATGTAGACGATTTAAGTCATATAACTCAACAGCCTGGAGAGTCAGCCCGAAAGCTTTGGAACAGGTTCCTCACCAAGAAGAACCAAATAGTAGATTGTTCGGACACCGAAGCCTTAGCAGCTTTCAAGCACAGCGTTCGAGATGAATGGCTCGCCAGACACCTCGGCCAAGAAAAGCCGAGAACAATGGCAGCATTAACAAGCCTCATGACCCGCTTTTGCGCGGGCGAGGACAGCTGGTTAGCCCGATGCAGCACCAGCGACCCAAGTACATCCGAAGGCAGGGACGGAAACGGGAAATCACAACGTAGCAAAAACAAGCGCCGGAATAAATAAGACAGCCCGAAGAGCATGGCGGTAAACGCCGGATTCAGAAGCTCCCGGCCAGGTCAGCAAAAGCCGCCCTCGAAAGGCAACAGAGACGAACTGTCCAGCCTAAACAAGATTCTGGACCAAATATGTCAGATCCATAGTACCCCCGACAAACCTGCAAATCATACCCATAGAGAATGTTGGGTCTTCAAGCAGTCCGGCAAGCTCAACGCCGAACATAAGGGGCATGATAAACCAAGCGAAGATGAGGACGAGCCTCGCAAGCAACGCACTGGGGAACAGAAGAAATTCCCACCAGAAGTCAAAAGAGTCAACGTTTTACACGTAATAATGGGGAGAAACAAAGCGGCACTCACAGAGACACATGCCCTAGGGCCTATCTCCGCGGAATTCTGCCACTGGTCGTCCCAACCGATCACTTTTGACCATCGGGATTACTCAGCAAGTGTCCGACGTGCAGGATGGGCTGCCTTGGTACTAGATCCAATAATTGACGGATACCACTTCACACGAGTTCTGATAGACGGCGGCAGCAGTTTAAACCTGATATATCAGGACACAGTATGCAACATGGGGATAGACCCAGCAAAAATTAGCCATAGCAATACTAACTTTAAAGGAGTAATGCTAGGCCCAGAAGCCCATTGCACGAGCTCCCTGCTACTAGAGGTTATATTCGGCTTTCTCGATAACTTCCGCAGCGAAAAGTTAACCTTCCACATCGCTCCGCTCCAAAGTGGCTATCAAGCTCTACTCAGACACGAAGCTTTCGCTCGCTTTAACGCAATACCGCATTACGCTTCTCTTATGCTTAAGATGCCCAGTCCATGCGGCATCATTACGGTAAATGAAAATATTGAGCACCCCTTGCGCGCAGAAGACTGTGGCAGCCGCACACTAAACGGCCTCACCAACTGAAGCATCTGACAGGTCATTAAGACCACGGACGCGGTTAGACGAGTCCGGCGCAGTTATATGTAATTGATACAGGTTTGATGGCTATACCCCTATTACAATACAAGGGGCTCAATGCGCGTAAACAAGTGGCAACTAGGCTCAACTTTACTCATCTTGAACTATACATATCTTCTTTAGTACAACCTACCTTTTTGCACGACAACCTTTCAACTAAGTTCCTCTCTTTTACAGATGACCATCGTGCTACACCCGTCCAGGATACGACACAATGGAGACACAGGCGCAGACGTGCAGCAGGGACACGTTCCAAGGATTCCTTTTAGATTAAGACCCTGCGTAAACCTTTTTTACTGTCTCTTGTTGATACACATCCCTCGGATTCTCAGTACAATTGAGAAGGATGCTGACGTATTGGCATGTGGCCATGTCAGAATATTGCACGTATCTGGACACCAGGGGCTTATTACAAAGGGCACTGTTTAGGCCTGGTTTACACCATAAAGACCGAATACCTTAGGGAGTGTTCGGCATCGCGAGTTTGGCCTTATATGCATCAGCTCCGAATCATGTCTTTGGTCAAATGTTGGGTTTGCCCGGCTCCTGTGTTTTGCTTCCTTACGTTCCGCTATATCAACTAAGGCGGCACCAGGAGAACTACTGCGATTGTGCCCTGGTTCATCCGGACGAGCACCTCAGTAGAGAAAGCCGAAAACTGACTGTCATGATATAGCGTGAGACTGGTCAACCACTCGATGACCTACCGGAATCTTCGGGATTCCTCCGCCTTAAAGAAGGGCCATTTCCCGGCCAGGCATGTACGCACCCCGAATTCGGATGAGCGCGGAGCCACCAGGGGCTATATAGTAGCCCCACTGTCAAACTCCTATGGCTAAGTGAAAGTGTTAAAGCATTATAGTCCGGTTGCCTAGTTCGCTGCACTATCACCTCCTTAATGGACCAAGACATTGGATCAAGTGTGAACATGCATCTTCTGCGAACACTCCCACATTATATGCGTGGGGGCTGAAGCCGATGACTGCAATCTTTTAGGTTATATACATATATACATAAACGGTCGCATAGGAGGCATCATAATACTTTCGGGCAAAAGTATAAATACAACCTTGATAAACTTAATAAAACATTGTTTTTACAATGTGAATACATGTCATTCAAACATAATATTCTTCGAGCACTGGGCCTCTATCGAACGAGCGCCTTCAAGAACTTCATCACAATAGTGCTCGACAGCCACTCGGCCTATGGCCGAACCCTGCGCCACGATAGTGGTGGCATCCATCTCCGCCCAGTATGTTTTGACACGGGAAAGGGCCATCCGCGGGCCTTCTATGCACGCCGACCTCTTCATCGCATTAATGCGCGATGGCGCACCAAGGAACTGCTGCACCAAACTAGAATAGCTATTTGGCTTTGTCCTTCCCGGCCACAAATGATCCACAATAGACCTCATGGCGAGTCCGGACAATCTATTCAGCTCGGCCCATTCGGCAAGCCGATCAGTCCATGGAAGCAGACGCTCTGGAAGATTAAATTGTGACCAGAATAGCTTGTCCACTTCACGATCTGTTTGATCTCGGAAGTATTCGGCTGCATCGACAACACTCGCCGCCAAGTCCAGATATGCGTCCGCCGAACTCCACAGCCGGTCCAGAGAGGCATACTGACGATCTCCAAAATTCCTCCGCAGCATGAAGGGTTTCCCATCCGCGATATCCCCGGCTTGACGCAACTCCTCCTTCTTCGCTCTCATCGCAAAGCGGGTGTCTTTGGTCACCATCGTGGCCTTTTCCAGGTCCGTTGCCTTCACTCGGTTTTCTTCTTCAAGAAGCTGGCAACGGTCGGCCGGGTCTTTTAACTTTACAGCCATCTCGGCCATTTTCTCTTTGCTCTCACAATGCGCGACCTTTTCGGCTCTTAACTCTTCGGCCACCTTTAAAGCGGCCGCATTACTGCTCCTTGCTTGCTCCTTCGCTCGGGCAAGCTCCGCCCGAAGGGTCTCCACGGTGGTAGCTCCATTTGCAGTCACAACATATTAAAGATACTGGCATCATGCTGCTCTTATCATGTGACGATCACCAGAAAAATCACTCACCCTGTGCCTCGTCAAGCCGCTTGTTGACAAGCACAATGTCGGATCTGCCACATCCAGTTGCCGCTTTAGTCCGGCAAACCCATCAGTCCGGCTAGCCACCAAAGCTTCAACCACCTACATATAAAGGCAGTTTGGTTATTACCTGGGACTATGATCCTCTGTTTGCCGCCGTTCTCGATGACAACCAGAGTCTCAGGGGCTACTATCTACAAAGGGCACACCTTAAAATGTGCGGTATTGTCAAAAATGTACACCATTTCACGTACCTCAAAACCCGTCAATAGACTCATAAAGGCTTCATGCAACCCGCTTTTGGCGGACGAAATCCTTTCAATCACCGTACCCATCAACGTACGGTGCTCTTCTCAGATAGTCGCTCGCTCTAGCAGATCCCTCAGTACGTCCGACTGCATACCAGATGGTGCTAGACTCTTTTGGTTGCTATCTTCAAGAGCCGGATACTAGGGAGTTCAGATGGCCATAGGATTATCTTCTGGCCTCGCCGGATCCGGAGAGACCCTCCGCGATGACACTTCAAGGTCACCCGCTTCTTGAGCTGGGGAGTCCGGGGGAGGCGTTTCACTCTCCATCATCTCCGGAAGAAGATCCCCTGAAGACGAGCTCTGCTGAGAAGGGCTAAGATCCGAACTGCAAGATAAATGCTTCGGTCATTTTCCTCAGAAGTAAGGAAGGATATCTTCACTATTAAGTACTTTTGGATTACTTACAGCTCGTTAGAGGGCTGATCCCCGCGCGGACATTGTGCGGCCAGAGCACCCTCCGAGGCAGGACCCCCTGGTGGAGATTTCTTCTCCCATTTGGAAACTTTGGTTTCCGGATCTTCAGAGGTAGTCCTCTTCCTTCCCCGGGGCGAGAGAATGTCAGATTCTTCCCCTGGGTTGTCCTCCCTCATGGAGGTGCTCATTCCCTTGGTTGGAGTAGGTAGCGGTGAAGGCCCGCTTTCGCCCTCTTTATTCCCCCCTTCATCTTCCTTTGAGGGCACCAGGCAAGGTGCTGGCTCAAGCATCTTTTCCAGCACCGGATTGTCCAAGCCTTCAGGAAGGGGGGCCGAACACCAGATCATCGTCGCCTTTGCTATCCAGTCCTGGTCAAAGAGCGATTCTTCAGAATGATGTCATGATAAAGAAAGGGACAGTGTGTTCGGCCATGGGATTACTTACTTGGGCCGCGGCGCGGTTGCTGCTCAGGCCCACATCCTCGATAGTTTCCGGACACTCTATTTGGGGTCCGAAGAACGATTTGTACATCTCCTTGTGCGCCAGGCCGAGGAAACTCTGAATAGTGCGCGGTCCTTCTGGGTTGAATTCCCACATGCGGAGGGGCCGGCGTTTGAAAGGCTGGACTCGACGAACTAGCATGACTTGCATTACCATAACCAGACTGAAATCTCCCTCGAAGAGATCTCGGTTGCGGCTCTGCAGTATGGGCACGTCCTTGGCTGGTCCCTAGCTCAGCCCCCTGCTGATCCATGACATCAGTTGTGGTGGAGGGCCCAAGCGGAAGGTGGGGGCGGCTACCCACATGGCACTTCGGGGAGCTGTGATGTAAAACCACTCCCGTTGCCACAATCCGGACACCTCTAGAAAGGAGCCCTTTGGCCATGGAGCGCCAGCAATTTTGCTTATTAGAGCACCTCCGCACCTCCGCACGCTGCGTACTGCCCCTCGACCATCTTCGGCTTCACGTCAAAGGACTTGAGCCACAGGCCGAAGTGAGGGGTAATACGGAGGAAGGCCTCACAAACGACAATAAATGACGAGATGTGAAGGAGGGAATCCGGGGCTAGGTCATGAAAATCCAGCCCGTAATAGAACATAAGACCCCTAACAAAGGGATCCAGAGGAAGGCCTAGTCCTCGGAGGAAGTGGGAGATGAACACAACGCTCTTGTTGGGTTCAGGAGTAGGGATGACCTACCCTCGGGCGGGCAGCCTATGCGAAATTTCAGGGGTCAGGTATCTGGTCTCCCTCAACTTCTTGATATCCTCCTCCGTGACGGAGGAAGGCATCCACCGGCATTGAAGGCTGGATCCAGACATGATTGAAGGTCCGAAGCACCTGACCTGGGCTTTGGGTGTTAGAACTCGAGGCGGGGGAAGGATTCGATTGAGCACGGGAGGGAAAAAGTAAAAGCCGTGTGCCTTTATAAAGAGGGTGAATATCAAGCGTCCTCCTCGTGGACGTTTGGGACATGCCTAAAATCTAGGAGTCCTAGGCACGGTTGGGTTACCCACGTCCGTATTGATGAGAATCCCATAATAAGGGGAACACGATCTCTCCTTTGACAAGGCGTGTCAAGAAACCGCCTCACGTTTTGTGCGGGGCTGGTTAAAGAAAAATGGTTCAAATAATTACCGGGCCATGGCATGATGTCATACTGCCAAAACGTGTCAGCAGATTGGATTTGTGGAAATATTATTCTCTCTACAGTGGTATGTGGAACTTATTTTGTAGGGTCAGACACTATCCTTGTATTCAAATTCTTCCGTGGTGTATTCGGAGGAGGAACCCGCCTTGCAATGCCGAAGACAACACTCCGCGTAGGGCTCGTCGTCATTGAAGCCTGGTTCAGGGGCTACTGAGGGAGTCTGGGATTAGGGGTCTCTGGACAGTCGGACTATATCCTTTGGCCGGACTGTTGGACTATGAAGATGCAAGATTGAAGACTTCGTCTCGTGTCCGGATGGGACTCTACTTGGCGTGGAAGGCAAGCTAGGTAGTACGGATATGGATATCTCCTCCTTTGTAACCGACCTTGTGTAACCCTAACCCTCTCCAGTGTCTACATAAACCGGAGGGTTTAGTCCGTAGGACAAGGACAACATACAATCAGACCATAGGCTAGCTTCTAGGGTTTAGCCTCTCCGATCTCGTGGTAGATCAACTCTTGTACTACTCATATTATCAAGAATAATCAAGCAGGACATAGGGTTTTACCTCCATCAAGAGGGCCCAAACCTGGGTAAAACATTGTGTCCCCTGCCACCTGTTACCATCCGCCTTAGATGCACAGTTCTGGACCCCCTACCCGAGATCCACCGGTTTTGACACCGACATGGGGCATGGAGGACATCCTCCCCTCCAGATCGAACAGGGAGGAGAAGGAAGCGGGGCGCTGGTCTCCGGCGGGGCCAGTCGAAGACGACGACCTCAGGCAGGGGAGCTCAGGCTCCTGGATCGAGAGGGGAGGCGCGGGAAGGATGGACCCGAAGGGATGGTTGGGTGGCGGCGGAAATCAAGGATATGGTCGGAGGCTGCTGGTTGGCTGGATCCAATCTGGGAGAATCTCAAGAGAGAAAGGAGTTGGTCGGGGAGGCTGTGGGATCAAAGGAGGGGATCCCAAGAGGATTTGGTGGAGTGGCGGCGGGATGGGACATCTCCCTAGAAGTTAGGGTTTCTTGTTTATATAGTGACTGATTTAGGTTAGGGGCTCAATGGACCCTCCGATCATAATTGGGCGGTCGAAAAAATAGGTTAGGAAAGTCTATATAAGAAACGCAGATGTTTTAGGGATGTTAGGGGATGATCCGGACCCCTCGGTAACAACATCCCGTGTCAGGTTCGGGTAAGCTTCGGACACGCGCGAGGGGTCGATGCACTGTGCAAAGAGGGGTTAGGCAAAGGAGCTCATGTGTGTGGTTGGACTGATAAGAGAGAGGAGGAATGCAAACCGGCAACCATTTCCAGAGACCGGAAACGTCCGACGATAGACCGACTATATTGTTGCTATAGTTATCCGTTGGGGCATCAAACGGACACCGAATGCGATGAAACTTGGCAGGCGGTCTACCTACACTATAAGAAGACCGCACGCCAACAGTCATACCATTTCGAGAAATTTTTCCGTCCACTTATAAAATACTATTTCGAAGGTGTCGCGGGCACGTGCAAGTGTGTCTGGGCTCAGAACTGACAACGGAAAGAACTGGGAGACCCGGACAGATGCAAGTTTTGAAAACATGATGATGCAATGCACATGATGACATGGCAAGATGGAACACGCAAGGGAATGACAAGGCAACAACAACGAATCACTGGAAGACACCTGGCGCAATGGACTCGGGGCGTCACAACACTCCACCACTACAAGAGGATCTCGTCCCGAGATCTAGGATGGCAGCGGGGGAAACGGAAGAGGAAGGGGAAGAGGTAAAACTAAGTTGCTTCTTTGAAAAATGAGTGAAACAAAAGAACCTTGCGAGGTTGAACAAATTAAAAGAAAGAATACAACCAATATGAACAAAGTTGAAAACACTCTATTAGAAAAGAGGGTTCCAATGGACAGGAAGTACATGCAAGCACTCCGGATGAAACGAGATGTACAAGGAATGATAAAGATCAATTACGACAACACTTCGGTTGGAAATGGAAGGCAAAGAATATGAACTTGGCAAAATGAAAACACTAGGATGGGACTCTGGCTAGAAGAGGAATGATAGACACAACACTCCAGTTAAAACAAGATATAGAAGGAATAAGAATGATGTCATGGAATTGTCATGGCAGATGCCTTAGTGAAAGGACTTAAGCGTGGAGCCATGGCATCTAGGAAGCTTAAAGGGGTTAAAATGGGACGAAGGACACGAGGGTTTATACTTGTGGTTGTGGGGCTCCAGCAAACCCTTAAGGTTCGAACACTGGGGTGCGCATGAAGTCTTTCCTTCCCACCAATCCACGCCCTAGCTCGCTAAGATCTCGCAGACGAACTCGACGAACTTGCAACACAGAAACACACGAGGTTTATACTGGTTCGGGCCACCGTTGTGGTGTAATACACTACTCTAGTGTAGTCATGGTGGATTGCCTCTAGGGATGATGATGAACAATACAAGGGAAGAACATCCTCCTGAGGTTGAGGTGTTCTTGTGAGTAGGCTCTCGATTGGGTTGGATCAAGCTAAGATGAGATGAGATGATCCCTCCTCGCCTCGCTTCGCCTTTTTATGGTGGCTAGCTCTACTTATATAGGCCCTGGTCCTCTTCCCAAATATCGAGCAGGAAGGGAGCCAACAACGGTGGGCAAATTTGAAGGGGGACAGCTAGTACAAGCTATCCTGACAAAAGTGGTCTTCGCCTGCGAAAAGCTCTAGTGGTGACGCCGTCTTGGGCTCCACGATGACCTCCATCTTGCCGTCCTCCTGGTCTTGGTCTTGTTGCACCAATATAGCAACCTTTGCCTGATGCCTCGGTACTCTTCGTCTGCGCCGGCCTCCTTAGCACCAAAGAGGAAATAAGGATGCTGCGCGCGCTGGCGCCCGGTTGTCACCCGCCTGGTGTCGTGCGTCATGGCTCACGTCATGAGGGCCTGGTGAGGTTTGCCCCGCCTTGATATCTCCGCTCCTCGTGAGCCTGCCTGGCTAGGCCTCTCCAGAGGAGGTCTTGCATCGTCTGCCTCGCGAGGCCCTCGCGAGGGTCTTGGATGCCTTGTTGATGAAGATGGGTCGTACGGCCTGTTGGCTTAGCCACTCCATGGGCCGCAGGCAGGCAAGTCTGGGGACCCCCGTTCCTAGAACACCGACAGTAGCTCCCGGGCCCAAGGTGCGCTCGGGCTTGGCTTCGCGACAAAGCCAAGTGCCAAGTACAGAGCGCCGCGGGCCCCCAAAGCTTGCAGCCTTTGCTGACGAGTGGCGGTTGATTGGATGTGGGCGTATCCGCTTCCCCATGCTACCTAGGCAACTGCACGACTTGACAAGTCCCTGTGACATGCAAGGAAAACCATCATTACCTGCGATCGTGGGAGACGCCGGTTGGCCTTCTCTTGCTATAAATGGGGAGGGGGGGCGAAGCCCCCATCGCCCATCTCTTCCTCGCTTGCTTGCTTATTCCTCCTTGCTCCACTGTTGAGAACAATGGCACCCATCAGAAAGTTTTCTACTGAAGAGAAGGGAAAGGCTCCCCATGATGATCCGGGGCCTCTTCCGCTGAAGAAATGGTTGATCCATCGCCGCGATGAAGCAGCGATGCAAGTGGTGTTGAGGCCTTGGTGCGAGCGGCCTCCTCTGGGGTACCCGCTGCCCTTGTACGCCCAAGCCGAGGGCTTGGGAGGATGAAGTGACGAGCAGCGCCGCCCATGCCGCATCTAGGGCGGCGACACGCGCCGTCGCCCCTAGGGTTCATGCCGCGGACTCCTCGCGCGGGTTGGTGCTGTGGGCGCCGATGCCTCCAAGCTCCTGGATCCGCTTCCCGTGGTTCTTCTCCGACGTGATGCCGCCGAGGGGGCCTCTCGAGCTCTGGCTGTAGCACGCCGACTGTAGCGCTCCGGCGACCGGAGCGGAGACCGAAGAGGTCCCCACCGGCAAGATCTTCATGACTCGCTGCTGGGGCGAGATCGCGTGGGTCTGCCGCGTGAGGGGCGCCCTCGCGATCTACTTCAAGTACGACGGTGTATCCACGCTCTTCTTCAAGGTCTTCGATGCCGAGGGCCACCGCCTGGAGTGCTGCTCTGGAGAGGTGCGCGAGGCTGATGCACGCTCCGCTCGCGACCACTCCAGCAGCAGCAGCAGCCCTCCTGAGCTCTATGAGACTCCGGAGACGAGCGATGACAGCTACGTGCCCCCGAGCTCTCGTCGCTCTCGGAGCAAAGCTACGGCTTCTGTCCGTCGCTGCCGCTAATCTGGATGGGGTTGGCGCCGACCTCCCGTGGCCCACTGTTGATGATGGTGTCCACCACGGAAGGATGTAGATAGGATTCCCCATAGTATCAGCTTTTGTTTCCTGCGAAGAGTCATGAATTACCCCGTGGGGGCATGTAAGGGTCCGTAATGTCTTCTGTGCTTGTCTTCCCTGTTATGAAAATTTGGTGAACGCATGTCCTGTTAAGGCTCGGTCCCCCCTTTCTTTCCTCGCGATAGCTTGTTGCTCTACGCTGACAGGTCCCGGTCCCCAGGTAGGCTACAGCCGTCGCTGGTATGCCAGGTCGCGTCCCATGGTCAAGGCCAGGAGGTGTGCGGCCCGAGGTCCAGTAAGAGCCCCTAAGGCGCGATGCTTAGGAGGCCCCCCTTAGCGCTCAAGCAGCCATGGTAAGGCGAGAAAGGGAGTTGACGTGGCCGCAACGGGGTTGCGTCAAGGCGAGTGTGACCATTAGGCCCAAACATTTAGCTGATCCGAGTGCGGGACTTCTCTTGTTGATCTCGTGGTGACTCCTGATGCTGCGCTAGGGCTGCGCGCCTATTCATGTGGCATAGCTAGGCCGGCCCATACGAGTTTCCCTCCCCTCATGTTCTCCTTAGTGCTCTACGTCCTCAGGTCCTGACCCTTCAGCGAGCTCAGCCGCCGCTGGTATGCCAGGTCGCGATGCTGTGGTCAAGGCTAGGTGGTGACTCCGCGGGGTCGGCGATACTGTCGTAGAGAGGAGGCAGATCCGGCTTGAACTTGCCCGGCCAGGGGACGCTACGCAGCTCTGGGGTGAAGGCGCAGAAGCCAGCCGTGTATGCCGGGGCCCCCTTCGGAGGTGGAGCTTGGTCTTGATGAGGTCTGCGCTGCACCGCTGCGGGTGGTGCGCGGTCTTGATGAGGTGGCACGGGGAGCACAGGTACAACTTCTCGCGGCCATGGAATTTTTTGGCGGCTTCTCTCTTCGCACGCGGGCGCCGGGCGTGGCGGATCATGCCGCGGAGCCGCGCGCCTTGGTGCCAAGGCACTGTCTTGGGGCTGAGCTGGTGGAGGCACGCCATGAGCCCCGTCGCCCGCGGCTGGTTGAGGGGGAGGCTGAGAGTGGGACGGCACCGGAGAGCCCCCTGCGGCGCGGACGAGCTCGGCGACGCGGTCGAGCCACTCCTCGTAGAGGTCGTCGACGGGGCGGTAGCACAGGAGCTCGTTCGCCGCGAGGAGCGCGGCCCGTGCCTCCATGGGAGCGCAGTGCGCGTGAGATGAAGAACCGGTAGGGGTCAGCGATGGAGTGGCGATGCGGCCGTCCTGCCGCACCGAAGGATGCAGCGAGGATGCCTACTGCTCGTTCCGTGTCAGACCGGTGGCAGCGTTGACGGCGGGAGATGGAGAACGACGATGTGGCCCATCGATGGGAGCCGTCTGAGCGACGCGGGCGGTGAGGGCAGCTCGACGCTCAGCTCGAGCACGGCGAGCATCCGCCATGGAGACGACGCAGCGATGGAGCGACAAATTGATGGAAGGGAAACTACGGCGCACCCCTACCTGGCGCCCCAAATGTCGGATGTGGTGCTCCGGCAAACCCTTAAAGTTTGAACACTGGGATGGGTGCGAAGTCTTTCCTTCCCACCGATCCACGCCCTAGCTCGCTAAGATCTCGCGGACGAACTTGACAAACTCACAACACAGAAAGACATGAGGTTTATACTGGTTTGGGCAACCATTGTGGTGTAATACCCTAGTCCAGTGTGGTGGTGGTGGATTGCCTCTAGGGCTGATGATGAACAGTACAAGGGAAGAACAACCTCGTGAGGTTGAGGTGTTCTTGTGAGTAGGCTCTCGATCGGGTTGGATCATGCTAAGATGAGATGAGATGGTCCCTCCTCGCCTCGCTTCGCCTTTTTATGATCGCTAGCTCTACTTACATAGACCATGGTCCTCTTCCCAAATATCGAGCGGGAAGGGAGCCAACAACACCTGGCAAATTTGAAGGGGGACAGCTGGTACAAGCTATCCTGACAAAAGTGGTCTTCGCCTGCGAAAAGCTGTGGTGGTGATGCCGTCTTGGGCTCTACGATGACCTCCGTCTTGCCGTCCTACTGGTCCTGGTCTCGTTGCACCAATATAGCAAGCTTTACCTGATGCCTCGGTACTCTTCGTCTGTGCTGGCTGACTTAGCACCAAAGAGGAAATAGGGATGTTGCGCGCGCTGGCGCCCGCCTGGTGTCGTGCGTCATGGCTCAAGTCACAGGGCCTCGTGAGGTTTGCCCCGCCTTGATATCTCCGCTCCTCGTGAGCCTGCCTGGCTAGGCTACTCTAGAGGAGGTCTTGCGTCGTCCGCCTCGCGAGGCTTGGACCCTCACGAGGGTCTTGGATGCCTTGTTGATGAAGATGGGACGTACGGCCTGCTGGCTTAGCCACGCCGTGGGCCGTAGGCAGGCAAGTCTGTGGATCCCCGTTCCCAGAACGCTGACAATACTGGTTCGGCCCCTTGCGGAGAAGGTAAAGGCCTAATCCAGTTTGAGGTGGTATTGCTTATGTTTCGATTGCTAAGGAGCGAATCTGCTTGACCTAGCTTTCGATCTGTGGTTACTTGTCCTGAACCACCACCGGGCCATCCCTTTATATACAGGGGCTGACGCCCAGCGGCTCATAGAGTCCCGGCCGTCTCATAAAAAATTTTCGGCTCGGTCTCTAACTATTCCTACCTTACAATACAAGTTATGTACATACGACAATTTATCTCTACGGGCCTTGAGTCACCTCCTTAATTGAACCGCCATCTTCCAGAGCTGACTTGGGCTTCATGAACCTCCATAGCTATAACCCGGCCCCTCCCGGGCGGGTCATACCTAATAGTCATATCCCAAACATTAGGCCCCAGATTGATTTGAACTGGTTCATGTCAATCTTCAACATTTATAGGAAATCTTCTGCTCCATATTGTGCGAGAATTTGTAACCCGCCATGATGTCATCTCCAGGATTTGTGATAACCCGCCTTGACGTTATCTTCCATTATCTAATATATCTCAACGATCTTTGTCTTAATGATTATCCCGAGAATCGAGGCATCCTGGTAGCTGGATGACCATATTTTCGGTCTCCTTGTATTTGGCACCTTCATGTTCCCTGTTTCCTTATAAATAGGATCCGGAAGCCATCTCCCATTTTCTCCTTCTTCCTCCTTTCTCTTCAACCCTTCTACCGCTCGAGCTCCGCCGTCACCACAGAGCACCTCGTCTTCCTCGACCTTGGCTGCTGCATCAACCTGAGTCGATCCAGATGATGGCGGCAATCCTCCGTAGCAGATCTGCAACGGTAAGTTTCTGCCTTCTCCTACCGTAGATCCGCATTAGAGGTTGCGAGCTTCTATGTGTTCTTCGTAGTTCATCATAGTTCATCGCAGTTCTTCTTCCAGGCTGTACCGTGAGTTCCTTTGATCTAGAAATGGCGTTAAGCCAATGCGGTAGTTGTTTATTTCCACTTTGGATATCAGTAGATCCCCTTTACTAGAAGAAAAAAAATCTTGTGCAAGCTCATGAACTCATCTGTACTGACTTTTAGGTCTAGATTTATTTTCCTTTTCCTGAACAACCGTTGAACCAAAATAATAGTTGCAGCCTGTGAAACTTGTTTACCTCAGTACTTAATCAATTTTTCGTTGCTGGCAGCTCTTGAATATCTTTAGGTATGCCAGCTTATCGTGCCGGCTTATTTTTCCTTCATATACCATTAGCCCTTCTTTAAGCCGCCATTATACATCTGTACCACAATCGTTAGCTTGAAATTCCTCCAATTAATTTGAGCCGGCAAATTACTTCCTTTTAGATTGTCCTTTCGCCATGCCGCCGAAGACGATGAAAACTTGCAACTAGGTCCCTTCCACAGTTACGGAGGATATTCTAAAGGATTTCGTCACGGTCGGCAACTTACCAGAGAAGAGTGTCATGTCTTAGCGTGCCCCTGATCCAGCCGAAGAGAGAACTCAACCAAAGGATGGTGAAATCATCGTCTTTACTGACCATATGAACAGGGGTTTCTTGCCGCCCGGCTCAAAATTCTTTAGAGATGTTCTGCATTTTTTCAAGCTTCATCCGCAAGACATTGGACCCAATTCCATATCAAACATCTGTAACTTCCAAGTTTTCTGCGAGGTTTATCTTCAAGAAGAACCTACTGTTGACCTCTTCAGAGAATACTTCTACTTGAACCGCCAGAACGAGTACACCAATGGCCCGGGCTTAGAACTTGGCGGGATTTCGATTCAGCGCAGACGGGATGCCATCTTTCCTCTAGTAGTCTTGCCAAGCCATCCCAAGGATTGGAACCAAACCTGGTTCTATTGCAAAGACACATCGTCGGCTGATGAAAATCCAATGTCGGGTTATTGCGCTGAGCATCTTAACGCTAAATATTTACTCCCTGATAAACTTACCATCGTTGAATGCAAGAAGCTTGTCCCAAAGATCAAAAAGGTTCAAGCCTTGTTAGGAAATGGATTAACCGGAGTTGACTTGATCCGCTGTTGGATTGCATGGCGGATCATCCCTCTGAGCCGCCGATCTGACTTGATGTGCAACTATAGCGGAGGAACAGACGATCCATTATGTCATAGCTCCTTGTGTCTAACTTAAGAAGGCATTGTCGAAATGGCGACCAGCCTCGTTAACAGCAAATATGAAGACTGCATCATAGTAGGGTTCAATCCTTTCTGCAAGCTTAACCCCGCACCAGAGGTAAATCTTCTTGACTCCTTTTTCCTCAGCAGTTAAGTATTTGCATGAGTTTCAACATGTTATTTTTCTACATGCTAAATCTGACTTTTGGAAGGCCAAATATGATCATGAAGCTGTGTCAGGACCCCGATTCCAAGTCACATTGATCTAGCCGGTAACACCTCATATCACTTTGCGTCCTTACGCACGGTATTCCCACGGGTGTCGCCTCACCATGGCCCAAGACCATTTGCGCCTTTTGTCTCACGTATATGATAGTGTCGCTAGCATCCATATGATAGAGAACCCGGCCCGACATGGCTAGTCGTGAACCCAAAGCGGCACTAACCTATGGGGACAGGCATACATGAATCACATCGAGCATGTTAGTTAGCACCGTGTGAATCCGGGCTGTAGCACTGAGCTAACAGAACTCCGGGAACCCGGGCTATAGCAGGCTAGGCAGGACTCCGGATGTCACCGCGTGACATTTCCCCGAAAGGACAAACACAAGAACAAAGTGAAACACATGTCGGCCAGTCAAGTGTCCTGAGCAGTAGTGCTGGGCTAACAGGACTCAGGTTAACCGGGCTGTAGCAGACTACTATGGCTCATGGAAGCACTAGACTACATTTCCCCATAAGAGAGGCTGCCAAGGACAAACAACTAGATTGTTGGATCCCACACATACCAAGCATTTCAATCATACACACAATATGCTCGATATGTTTAAACACAACATGGCATCACAACATAACTCTACAACTCAAGTATTTATTCATTAGGCTCCGAGGAGCGAGATATTACAAACATGGGTCTCATGACCCAACAATCATAGCATACAATTCAAAGCACATGCGGAAGCTTAACATGTCTGAGTACAGACATCTACAAATGAAAAAGGCTAAGAAGCCTGACTATCTACCAGATCCTGCCGAGGGTACAAGATCATAGCGGAGGTATCAAGCTAAACGTCGAAGTCCACACGGAACTACTAGCTAGACTGACGTCTCTCTACAAAACATAAAATAGACAAACGTGAGTACAAATGTACCCAGCAAGACTTACATCAGAACTATCTACATATGCATCGGTATCAATAAAGGGGTTGGTGGAGTTTGACTGCAGCAAGCCAGCTTTTGACTCAGTGGCTAACCTGAACTACGACTGCAAGCAACTCTTTTGAGGTGGCGCACACGAGTCCACATATTCACCATTCAATACACCACTATGGATCCGCTCCCGTCTCCCTACAGGAAGGCCATCCATAGCACTCACACTTATCTTGTGAGTTTTAGAGTATCCACTTTCACTTGTCTATGAACTGTTATAGGCAACCCAGAAGTCCTTCACCGCGGATACGGCTATTCGAATAGATCATTTATAACCCTGCAGGGGTGTACTTCTTGACACACGCTCTCGCCACTTACCACCATGTACACGTCGTGTATCTCGGCAACCTTCAAGCGGAAGCCTGGCGAGGGAGTCGGCCACGACCTGACTAACCACACAAGTCTCTAGTCCAGGTTTATCGCCTATTCGGGTTCCATCCGCGAGGAGATCCGACCGGAGTTTCGCTCACAGCCCCAAACGATGTGTGCAGGGTTCCCGAGACACCAAACGGGCGCCCGGTACACCGTGCCACGGTGTATCTACCGCATCATAGCCCACCCCTAGGGTCAGCACTACGCACGGCCGCCAACACATATCCTACAAACACCAGAAACTAGTTGCAACTCCTGGACAGAGGACAAGGGAAATTAATAAGTCGAGAGGGTCCATTGGTTTCGGGCCCAATGCGTGGTAGTAGCTGTTCATGGATCACAAACACAGAACTCAGTTCTTGAGGACGGCTGCAGTGAGACAACCCACCATGTACTCCTACATGGCCTCTCACCGCTACCTTTACCAAATCGTGTTCACACACTTAGCTCTCAACGATAGGACATGTTCACCACATTCCAATTCATCCCTGATGAATCAGACCTGACTCAACTCTAAGCAGTAGCAGGCATGACAAACAAGCATGAATGAGTAGGCACAACAGGGCTCAAACAACTCCTACTCATGCTAGTGGGTTTCATCTATTTACTGTGGCAATGACAGGTCATGCAGAGGATAAGGGGTTCAACTACCGCAGCAAGTAACAGATGAATCATTGTTGTCCTAATGCAGTAAAAGAGAGCAGGAGCGAGAGAGTGGGGTTGTATCGAAATGAACAAGGGGATTTTTCTTGCCTGACACTTCTGAAGATAGTATAGCTCTTCATCGGTGTCATCAAACTCACCGTCGGAACATACATCTACCGAGGGGGAAGAACCACCAACAAAGAGAGAAACAACACAATCAATGCAATGCAGAATATGATGCATGATCATGACATGACAATATGCTGTGATTTGAGCTAATGCAGCTAGCAACAAAAGGGTTTGAGTTGATTTGAACCAAAGGTTCAAATTCAAATTCAAATTATGAATTCATAATGTGCATTATCATGTTTTTATCCAAACAGTAAGGTTAAGTTGTTTAGTCATGCATAAACCAGTACAGATGGATAGATTGGATTTTTCTGATCATTTTTCATATATAACTTGTTTCATTTGGAGCTACGGTTGTATTTCTATGAATTTTAGAAGTTTTGGGCATTTTCTGGATTTTCTGATTTATTTTAAATCCAGAAAATCATTTATTGTGTCAGCATTGTGTCATGCTGACCTCAGCAAGTCAACAGACCCGGTCCAGGTCAAACCGGATGCATGGGTCCTGCATGTCAGTGACTCACGCTGGTTAGTCCCACAGACAAGTGGGTCTAGTCAACGCTGACTAGGTCAAAGTCAATGCCGACACGTGGGCCACATGATTATCACCAATCTAAACAGAAAATTGATCTAACCTAAACATGCACTGGGCCCACATGGCAGTGGCCCTGGGGGTGTTTAGCGGGGTTATTAGTGCTAAATAAACCGGCGCCACGTCAGCAGGTGACGCCAGCGACCACAGCAGCGGCGGGATCTCGCCGGAGTTGATCGGGGCGGCGCTACAGGCCGCGACTGGTCGTGCTGTGGGCACCAGGAGGGAGCCCGTGCTCCGGCGCATCTAGGGGCGCACGCAGCTGGGCATAGGGAGGCCGGGGTCGACAGCGGCGACGACTTGGGCGGCGGCCGGAGCTACGGGTTTGGGCGGAGCGAGGCTACGGAGCGCTAGGGGCTGGCTGAGGGGCTATGCGGACTCCTGGGGCAGCTAGGAGCTCACTAGGCTCGTCGGACTGAGCGCAGCAACACAGCAACCCCATGCTCGGCGTCCATGGCGGATGGTGGCACTCGGTACGGTGGCTAGCACGGCTACAGCGCGGGAAAACCACGGGGAGAGAGGGGAAACGTAGGAGAGCTCACGGGGGCTAGCGGGGAAGACGGCGAAGTCGGGGAAGCTCTAGATGCGCCGAATCGGAGCCGGCGATCTTCGATGCCCGTTGGTGAAGACGACGACGGTGGCGACGAAGAAGGGCCTCTGGGCATCGCGTATCTTGGTGGAGAGGGCAAGGCAGACGCGACAAAGCTTCTAGGCTCAGCGGCAGGGCAAGGGGTGGTCGGTGGCCTTGGGTACGACGAACGGCGGGGATGGTGGCGTTCGGTGGTGAGAGGGAGAGAGAGCAGAGGAGGGGGACGAGCTCGAAAGAGAGTGAGAGTGGGTCAGCGGGATCGTGACGACACGGGGAGAATCATCCACGCGTCCAGGGCTCCTCGGCAAGCAGGAGGTGGCGCGGAGCGTGTGGGCGTGCACGGTGGCCACACGCCCTCCTGCCCACTAGTAGGAGGTTGAAGATGGTGGAGGGCCTGGTGGGCTGGGCCAGCAGTGCTAGGCCAGGTGGGCTGCAGGTAAGCCAGGTAAGGCCCTTTCCTTTGTCTGTTTATTTCTTCTATTTTGTTTTCTTTTATTTAAACTTGCCACTGTTTAAAAATTTAGAACAATCAAAATAGTGCCAAATATCCTCCAAGTATAATTTATGTTGCTCATTGGACATTTCCAAATGCACATAAATTATCACAGAGCATTTAAAGACATATCCATATATATATTTGAATATGTTTTCAAATTCAAATAGAATATTGTTTTAAATTCAGAGACCAAATAATTTCTTAAAAATGTTCCAAAATTTTGGTTTGGTATATAACCCTTGCCAAAATTCTCAAAACTAGTTTTAGGAAATTTTGGATTCACTGAATGCAATTTAAAGGGTTCTTGCCCTTCTTTTAACTAAAGTTTTGAGGCTTCAACAATCCTCAATTCAAGTTTCACAAATTTAAATATGATGCCTGAATGAAGATGCAACTATTTACAGGCAATATTCTAGGGCTGTGACAACTCACCCCCACTAGACAAGAATCTCGTCCCGAGATTCAAGATGCGAGGTAAGAAGACAGAGGGGACACAAAGCTAACATGATCTTCATGATCCAACTGTCCTTCTCAAAGATGTTGATTCATTTCTTAAATTTGATCTTGACGTCTTTGCTTTCAAGATCTCCATCCAAAACGATGATGGCAGAAAGAAACTCTACAGGAATCGATCTCCTCGAAGATCGAGTACTCAGGATCAACTCAGGGAGTGAGACGTTGAAACATCTCTTGAGCTAAGAGACAAAACACACATCAGGGGTGATGGAAAGAAGCGGATGACAAGGGTTCAAATTGGTAGACAATAATTCCACACATGAGAGGGTGGTGAACGGTGTCAACGTAGCGAGGAGTTAGGTTGCCAAGATACCACAACGAGACACCTTAAGGAAGGTGACTCGCAGAAATATTCCCTTAAGTGGCAAAAAGAATTACTTTTGATCCATAGATCATTGAAACTCTCTATACCAACCTAAGGCAATTCACAAATGATCATTTAACGGAGTTCGAGAGAATGACATACTCGGGCTAGAATGGATGATGTGGACTACCTTGTTGAAGAAAACGCGATGGATGATTTGCTTATCATCGGAAATAGATGGAACCCATGGTAGGACCACTTTGAAGATGATTCTGATCAGTAATTACTGAGAAGGGTAGTCCGTAGTAGGATGACACAATGGCGGTGCAAGCTGGGAACAAAATGCAAATGCTAGGAATGATTCTATTGACTGGGGAGAACCCCAACAGTAGAGAGAGATTCCATTGTTTGAAAGGTTATGGCATAATCGAAGAAACTGGGAACGGATCCCAATTAATGCCGACGATAAATCCTAGTGCTTGCGCGTGCTCTCAAGAACTTGAGCATTTCCGTATTCATCAAGGTTTTACCAATATCCGTGTCAAGGATCCTGGCAACACAACATGCTACCATGATGAATAATGGTGGAAGATGCTGATGCAAAGAAAGATAACACTTTCTCAGATTTCACCTTAGCGAGGCCAAGGAATCAAAATCTGGATGATCGACTGAGAGACATTTAGCGCTCCGCTCCTAATGTTCTCCTTCATGTGTTGGCCTAACCCATTCATTGAAATGGTTTGGTATCTAGAACATCAGGTAGTAGGTCAGACTCCGGGAGCTCAGGAATCCATAAGGAATAACTATTGGAGTAAATCCTACGTAATCCTTATGGGGAGGTGGCCAACTTACTCAATCAAGATACTACAATAATAGGTCTTCCGGCTGGGTGTGTTGGCCACGACATCCACTTTGCCGGGTTACAGAGAGACCAATATTATAGATCTTGGGAAAACGTCCCAACCATCACATCTGCCTTAGATTCAGATCTGGTTGGTGTCAGGATATTCCAGACTCATCGAGTCTAGAAAGAAAATGAAAGTTTGCAACACAAATCGATGAGATGACATTGCGAGATTCTCAGGAAATGGATTATGGTAGTAAGCTCCAAAACATGAGCTGGTTCTGCTAAACACACGTGAACACGCTGTCCCGGACAAGCATGACCACATGGTGGTCTTACAATGAAACACAACCATTTACTGGTTGGGAACCATCATCAAGGATATCGAAGTCCTTGCATAAGTCATATGATTAGCTCTTATGGAGAACTTCTTCTCCCTGAACAAGTCAATCAGTGGCTTGGTGTGCTAGGGATACGTATGGAATGAAGATGATCAGTCTATCAGACCATAGAATACTTCGCACGTGCATGACTGACTTGGGTTGATTCCAGAGGAAGCAAAACAAACTTTCCTGAATTCACGGCGGCAACTTACATCAAATGCACGTGAATCAAAGGAAGTCACTTCTTTCATCCAAACATATACTTCATGAACGGGGCATGAAGAAAATGCTTACACAAGTTTCCAACACTAGCTGGATGTTCAACACAAATCATGGAGGAGACAAAATGCCGCTGATGGGCTCAACAGCAACTCATCGGAATTTCCATATCACTGTACTTCCACCACTATGTGAACAATGTGATAGTATTGGTCAGACCAAAGATGTAATGGTGTATGCTCGAGGAGTCAACCACGAGTAAGACAACATTACGAATATCGTTGGTTCTGGTTTGATTTGAGGATAGCCCACACTCAAAACAAAGTTTGGACAAGACAATAGATCCAACATCTGATCAAGAGGACCAATCGATGAAGATATCATCTTTCTTCAACACACACACACAAAAGATATCCCTTGACACGAACTAAGTCAGACAAGCTTTTATCTTCTAACTCTCCAAGTTGTTGTTTAGCTTAACCAACTAGCTCAGGGGTATCCAACATAGATTCTTGGAGAATGGGTGGTTTGGAGGAAAACCAGCATGATCACGAACTCAACATAGCGGTCAGGTGTCAACCTGGTAATACTTCCGAGAAGATATTCGGCACATCACGAACCACCGATATGTTACTATGCTCGAGAACAATCTTGCTTTCGAGGCAAGATGATATGATCAAATAAGAAAGGGGTTGAATAATCCTAACTCATTGATCGAAGAGTGCACCAGAAATAAGGACTAGGTAGCACGATCAACCTTAGGGTGATGGTTCAATAATCAGCACACTAAGAATGATATTAATGTCCATTAACTACCAAGCCACGGAGTTGCTTGGAGTATTTATTTCACACATCATAGTTCACTTGCCGGCATTCCGGTTGCGACGACAAGGGACCGAGGAATGAAAAATGATGGCAAGAATTATCACTGCATCAAGAATTCATAAGAGATGGTGCAATTCTCACGATATTCTTGACATAAAGTGGGTAATACTTCATGGTAGAACAGAATCAAAAGCTTGATTGCATTTTATCTACGGAATACAACTGCTTTGACCCAATCTTAGAAATGGATGAGGTACTGGAGCTTGTTTCTCCTAGTCATTCTGGAATAGAATGGTTTGACGGACCACAAGAATAATAAGCATTGATAGACACAGATGCACAATTAGTCCTGACTATCAATTGATAGACGATGGTCAGAATACAAATGAAGAGGGACAACTCAAGAGGACATATATCTTTTTGAGGTGTGGATGCATAGATTAATATGTCGAACCAAGTTCAACAGGTTTCTTCCAGATAACCCATGCAGGAAGGTAGAACTGGCAGAATCACAATTATGAATGGAGAACTCCTCAAGAGTACTCTGATTGTGATATTTTGGTTCAAAGAACTTCTGCCTTAATGGTTCATGGTATTTGGAAGAAAGAAATACCACGAACCTCGAGGACTGTCGCAAGGTTACTAATATCCTAAAGGAACGAGCAGACACTATCAACAGGAGGTAATGTAACGCCAGGTGTCCTCCGCTTATTTGCTGTTGTTGGCTTGTCATTTGCTTGCGTGTTGCATCTTATCATGTCATCATGTGCATTGCATCATCATGTTTTCAAAACCTGCATTCGGCCGGGTTCCCCCAGTTCATTCCGTTGTCCGTTCTGAGCCCAGACTCACTTGCACGCGCCCACGGCATGTCCGAAATATTATTTTATAAGTGGCCGGAAAATGTTCTCGGAATGGGATGAGAGTTGGCGTGTGGTCTTATTATAGTGTAGATAGACCGCCTGCCAAGTTTCATCGCATTCGGAGTTCGTTTGATGCCCCAACGATTAACTATAGCGACAATATAGTTGGTCTAACGTCGGACATTTTCGGTCTCCGAAAACAGTCGCTGGGCCTCTCTCTCTCTTTTCTTCTCTCAGCTCGAGCCCTTCTCCACAGCCCACTACCTACCGCCAGGTCCAACCTAACCTCTCTCGTCAGCCCGCGGCCCTCCTCGCGCGCGCGTCCGAAAATTGTCCCGGACTCGACCCGAGCTGTCGCCACCGTTGTGTCCGGATCATCCCCAAATGTCTACAAAACGTCACCATTTTCTTATTTGGACTTCCTAGCTACTTTATTCGCGATCGTTCGATTGCGATCGGAGGGACGATATACCCCTAGCCTAAACTACATGCTATATATATAGACACCTAACCCTAAATGCCGTCCCATCCGTCAAATTTTTCCCCTGCCAAGTCGGCCGCCGCCACCCTCTCCCTTGGGATCGCTCCCGATCCAAAAATCCCCTCAGCCAACCACATCTCCTCGATCAAAATCTTCCCCGACCACCGTCCTTGTTTTCCGTCGCCACCCAATCCATTCATCCAGCCCGCAACAGTGTCTCCCCTCGATGGCTCCATCGCTGATGTCCGAGCTCCTCTGCCCGTCGCCCCTCTCCTGGAGCCGCGAGCGCCCAAGGCTCCAGCCGCCCGAGCACCAGCCAACTCACTGGAGCAGATCACTGGCTACCAGGACCGACCTCCCCCGCTCCTTTCTTCTTCCCTTCCTTCTCTCTGCCTGCTTTCCCTTCCCCGTTCTCAACTCTCTCTTTCTCTGTCTCGCTTTGGACAGGGAACCGAAGGAGGCCGCCATGGCCTTGGAGTTTCACCACCGCCTCATCGCCTGGATCCGTTGCTCTGCGCCCGTCCAAGGCCTTCCTCGCCCGGATCCGCGTGACTCTGGCCTCCCTCGCCTCTCCCGCATCACCGGAGCCCCGGCGACCCCTCCTGGACCTGCTGCTGCCGCCTGCATCCTCCTCTACTTCGAGCCGCATCTTGCATCGAGCGAACGCTCGTCCTCGAGCATTGACCGCGCCCCCCCTCCACATCCTCGTTCGGTCCAGCCAAGTCCCAAGCCACCCACTTCATCATCCCGAGCCGCCAAGCCTGCAGCCTCTCCAGCAAGGACCGGCTCTGTGAAGCCCAATGTGAGGAAGCCCATCTTCGGTTGCTCCTGTAGAACCTAGTTCGGGCCAGTTTTGGCCTGACTCATGTTTTTTTCTGCGGAGTGATTTATCTAATTATCCAGGAGTCTGCATATTTTCAGATTACCCCCTCCATGTTCATGCATTAATAACTCTTAAACCGTGCTTCAGATTAAAATGCTTTAAATATGTAAAATGCTTAGAATTTCATATAGTTTCATAATATGTCATTTTCACCCATGTTTAAATTGTTTAAAATGATGTTTGTGTAACTTTTCTCCTATGCCATGCTAAAATGTTTTAATTCATAACTAAATAACCGTAACTCCGAATTTAATAAACTTTATATGTAAATAGGGTAGAATTTTGCCTAGTTTAACATGGTGGCATCATCTTGCATGTTTAATAACTATAAAATATGGTTTAGGGCAGAACTGGACCAAACCTAATATATGCACATGGGGATTTACCGGAATTGTTGTTCGTTGTTTCCGGCCTCATTTAAACTTGCCTAGATAGGTAGTTTTCTTTTGCTTCACCCTCTTGCCATGTTTAACAACATTTAATATTGTTGGGTACATAAACAAGATCGAACTAAATAACTTGTATTGGTGTTTCTTCAATATGAAACTCGTTGCATATTGAGCTCCACTTAATTTGTAGGGTTGCTTGTGCATTTTGTCATGCCATGCTTCATTAAACCGGACATGCATCATACTTGTTTGTGCATCATGCCATGCTTATGTTATGGTTGTTTACTATGTTGTGTGCTTCTTTCCGGTGTTGCTTCTTCGGGTTGGTTCCGATAACGTCGCGTTTGTGAGGAACCGTTCGACTACGTCCGTTTGTCTTCTTCATGGACTCGTTCTTCTTCCTTGCGGGATCTCAGGCAAGATGACCATACCCTCGAAATCACTTCTATCTTTTCTTACTAGATGCTCGCTCTTTTGCTATGCCTATGCTACGATACCTACCACTTGCTTATCATTTCTCCCATACTGTTGAACCAAGCCTCTAACCCACCTTGTCCTAGCAAACCGTTGTTTGGCTATGTTACCGCTTTGCTCAGCCCCTCTTATACCGTTGTTAGTTGCAGGTGAAGATTGAAGTTTGTTCCTTGTTGGAACATGGAGATCGTTCCTTGTTGGAACATTGTTTTACTTGTTGGGATATCACAATATATCTTATTTAATTAATGCATCTATATACTTGGTAAAGGGTGGAAGGCTCGGCCTTATGCCTGGTGTTTTGTTCCACTCTTGCCACCCTAGTTTCCGTCATATCGGTGTTATGTTCCCAGATTTTGCGTTCCTTACGCGGTTGGGTAATAATGGGAACCCCTTGACAGTTCGCCTTGAATAAAACTCCTCCAGCAATGCCCAACCTTGGTTTTACCATTTGCCACCTAGCCTTTTATTTCCCTTGGGTTCTGCAGACTCAAGGGTCATCATTATTTTAACCCCCCAGGCCAGTGCTCCTCTGAGTGTTGGTCCAACCTGTCAGCCGCCGGTGGCCACCAGGGGCAACTCTGGGCTGGCCTACCGGAAGTTTAGACAACCTGTGTGTGCCCTAAGAAAGTGATATGTGCAGCTCCTATCAGGATTTGTCGGCACATTCGGGCGGTGTTGCTGGTTTAGTTTTACCTTGTCAAAATGTCTTGTAACCGGGATTCCGAGTCTGATCGGGTCTTCCCGCTAGAAGGAATATCCTTCGTTGACCGTGAGTGCTTGTGATGGGCTAAGTTGGGACACCCCTGCAGGGATTTGAACTTTCGAAAGCCGTGCCCGCGGTTATGGGCAGACGGGAATTTGTTAACGTCCGGTTGTAGAAAACCTGAAGTTGACCTTAATTAAAATGCATCAACCGCGTGTGTAACTGTGATGGTCTCTTTCCGGCGGAGTCCGGGAAGTGAACACGGTGTTGGAGTTATGCTTGACGTAGGTTGTTTTAGGATCACTTCTTGATCATAGTTTTTATCGACCGTGCTTTGCCTTCTCTTCTCGCTCTCATTTGCGTATGTTAGCCACCATATATGGTAGTCGCTTGCTGCAGCCCACCTCATACCTTTTACCTTACCCATAAGCTTAAATAGTCTTGATCGTGAGGGTGCGAGATTGCTGACTCCCCGTGACTCACAGATACTTCAAAAACCAGTTTACAGGTGCCGATGTTACAGAGCAGGTGACGCAACCAAGCTCAGGGAGGAGCTCGATGAAGATCTTGTCCTTTGTGTTGTTTCGTTCTAGTTGATCAGTAGTGGAGCCCAGTTGGGGTCGATCGGGGATCTGTGTAGCATTTGGGGCAGTCTTCTTTTATTTTGGTTCCATAGTCGGACCTTGTTTGTATCTGGATGATGTAATGTTTTATTCATGTATTGTGTGAAGTGGCGATTTTAAGCCAACTATGTATCTCTTTCCCTTATGTATTACATGGTTTGTGTGAAGATTACCTCACTTGCGACATTGCTTTAAATGCGGTTATGCCTCTAAGTCATGCTTCAACACGTGGGAGATATAGCCACATCGAGGGCGTGACAAGTTGGTATCAGAGCCTTCCCCGACCTTAGGAGCCCCACTGCTTGATCGTTTTTAGCAGCCGTTGTTGAGTCTAGAAAAAAATGTTTTGAGTCATTAGGAATTATATATTGGAGAGTTAGGATTTATTTTTACTCTTTAGTCCCTTCGTCGCTCTGGTGAGGCATCCTAACATAGAGTTTTGACTCTTCTCTTCTCAAATTTCACTAATTTTTTTTAGGATCTCACGGGTATCTTGGAATCATTCCGATGGTTTTGTGATGAGAACATTGTTCTTGGTGCCTCCTGACATTTAGGGGTTGTGGCAGTGCCCCGGGAGTTGAGCTCCAAGGTGTTGTCATCACAATTTTATCGTTGCAGTTATGGAATACCTGAGTTTAGTTTCGCCGACATCGAAAATCTCTTTTATGCAGCTGTTGGTGAGATAACCTCGACGCCACCCAATACTGGGGCGGGAGTTCAGGAGTATTGCCATAACTCGTATAACAGATGCTTTTCGAAGGTTGAGGTAGACGATTTCCGAAGGTTTCTTGGTTATGTGTTGAAGGATGGATACAGCTGGATGTAGGATTTGCTAGTTTTGGGTGAGATATTATGCTTCCCCTATATCCCCAACACCTGATTGCATAACCGGAAAGGTTCGGGAGTTTCATAGGTGGGAATTCAAGTAGCTCGTAGGATATCTTTCCGACAGATGTATGATATGAAATTGGGGTTCGACGTCTAGTGGTCCGCATATTCACGGTCGGTTTTACAGTGGTCTCATTGTGTCTTAAAGAGTCCTTGGCTATGCCGACTTGGGGACGCTTCGTATGTCATGTGCACTGCCTTGTACATGATGGTGCTGTACGATCGAGCCCGTGTAGGCCCCACCACGAAAACTTCGGACGAAATCTCTATCATATGTTTGTTCCGGCTTATTCCGCAAGCCAATCCTTTGTTTTGTTTTGAGTTGTGGTATTCGAGTTGCTTCGAAGTCAAATGTTGATTCCATACCTTTCCTAAATGTTGTTCTCATACTCTTATGTGAATACTAATCCTTCATGATAATCGAGATTGTCATGTAAATCCTGTTCAACCGGTGTGTTGTCTCTTCAAGCAGATCCATTCATTTTCAACACCTGCAAGATTCAATCTTAGCTTTCTCAACGTTGTTCGTTTCATCCATCCCAAGTTGTCTTTGTTTTTTCCACCCTCCCACCCTTGTTTCTTCAAGGACTCAGATTTCTTAATCAAGTATCCTTTTATTCATGTGAAGTCTCGCCATTCTTTTCCTTCATGTTCTTACCCGGTGGTTCTCATGAAGATGCTCTACTAGTTCAATATTCTCCATTCTTTTCTTCTCCGGTGGATTCAAATCAAGCGTTGGTGTTGATCATACCCTTTTTCCTCGTTTCAATGCCTTCTCATACCGGTGCAACTCTTAATTATTCACCTCTCGCTATTCATTTGTTCTGGAGTGCTGAAGATACTTCAGAAGATGTTGGAGTTTATTCTCATTCTTTCAAGATCTTTCGGGAATGCTATCTTATTCAAGCCATTTAATTCAACCAGTGCTTTCTCTCTTAAATCGTTCAACGGTGTTTCTTTTCAGTGGGCCCTAACCCACAGGTCTATTCCCAGGATCTTACCTGACTCTTCTTATTTCCCGGAGATATCCTCAAATTTCTTGTCAAAGTTTGACGTAAGAATGAATTATCATCAGTCAAATGTATTTCTCCAAGATCTTTCAAATTCTTTTCATTGTTGGCTCAACCTCTTCGTTTTGATTCTTCCAGAGTGTCTAAATAATTCTTGGTGGTGTTTCTGGTCGTCATTCTCAACATTTGAAGACCGAAGAAGAGTTTTTCCTCCATATCTTATCCGTTCTCTCAGAGACTCGTGGTGCTAGCTTGTTACCATCCTCTCATAATTGTTTTGATCATGAGTATTCTTTTCACCTATCCGGAGCAATTCAAGAGTCTTCTGAGTTTGATTATCCGGAGTCCAACAATTCAGGTTTATTCATTCTCAGCCTTCAGTTATCATTCTCCAATCTTACCGGTGCATCGTTCAAGTGATCTCTAATCAGTTCGTGATACCTTCGTTCTCATGTATCTAGTTTGTCTGAAGCACCTTCGTTCATTTGCTAATTCTTACCGGTGATTCACCCCTACTTCGATCATTTTCAATTCTTACGGTGGTCCGTTCAAGAGTTCTCTTCCTTGGTCACCATATCAATTTATTCGTTGTTTCAACCCTTCCGGTGGTTCATTCAATACCTTCCCAAGTTTGACGCTATATCTATCTTAATCCTTTCTATGAGAATAAGTTGTATGCAATCCGTTGCTTGTCATCAGTGTAAATTGGTGAAGGATACGCATAACGTAATTCTTATTTTTGTTTCATCAAGTGAACTTAATTCCCTGTTCCGGAGGCTAATCAAATTCTCGTTTTCATTTGTTCATCTTTCTTTTTCCCGGAGTTCCTACCTCTCACAATTATATCACCACGGAGGTCCATCTAATGATTGCAAGGTTTCACTTTGTGTTTTCATCTTCTCTTTCTTTTTCGTTATCCTTTTGTTTACCGGAGTTCCTCATGATGGTTCATAAAGTATTTAATTCCTTCTCGAAGTGTTCATCAACATTCTTTTCAGAGGAGCTCAAATTTCTTCATATTGTACTCCGGAGTGCAATTATTTCTTCCATATCATGGGAGATGGTATTTTGTCATTCTTGATAATCTGAGTTCATGTTTCATGATTCGAATGTTGTTAAGAATGAGATATTTTAAATCCACCAATCTATTCGTTGGAGTTATCTTGTGTCATGTTTCACCTAAAGCCTTCCCTAAGGATTGTTGCTATTTGTGGTGCTTATAAATGATCCAAGTTCTTCATTTATCCTCCCGGTGAATTAAGTTTCTCGTCTCCTTGTTGATATCAATCAAATCCATTGTTTCCGTTTGTGGCAGAAGTTCACGTCATAATTTTGAGATGTCTTCCATAAGCCCACAACAAGCTTACTCTTTTCCTTGTTATCCAACAACTCCGTTCGACCCTTATCCTAAGGATGCCTTTTTCAAGCTCATTTGTGGCATTAGTTTACCTTTTCTTCTCCATCCTTTCAATGATCTATTTTTTTCTTTCTTCTTACGGAGGCATTGTGATGTTTCGCTTTTCTCTCATATTCTCGAGTTGTGAAGATCATGTTTTTTTCATGCCAATCCATTTAACCGGAGTGTTGTGCCCTTTTGCTCAAGTTCTTTTCGTCTTATCAAGCCTTGCATCTCTTTTCAACCGGAGTGCTGTCTGAGATCTTTCTTACCCCTTGTTCCATTCATTCAATAGTTCCAGAGGCTGTATGTTGTGATTTCATCAAGTGTCTTCTCATCTTATCAAGTTCTTATTCAATTCCTTTTCTTTTCAATCGGAGTGCTGCCTGAAATTGTTCTTCCTTGCCCCTCTTTTCTAACGGAGTGTTTTCAACTTCTTTCATCTCCGTTGTATTCTTTTCTCGAAATGGCTTAACCTTTTCAAGGTTCTTTGTTCTCACTCGTTTTTCAAAGAAGCAACTTAGTTTTACATCTTCTCTTCCTCTTCCTTTTTCCCTCCGGTGCCATTCTAGATCTCGGGACGAGATCCTCTCGTAGTGGTGGAGTGTTGTAACGCTCGAGACCGATGTGCCAGGTGTCCTCCGCTTATTTGCTATTGTTGGCTTGTCATTTGCTTGCGTGTTGGATCTTATCATGTCATCATGTGCATTGCGTCATCATGTTTTCAAAACTTGCATCCGGCCGGGTTCCCCCAGTTCCTTCCGTTGTCTGTTCTGAGCCCAGACTCACTTGCACGCGCCCGCAGCATGTCCGAAATATTATTTTATAAGTGGCCGGAAAATGTTCTCGGAATGGGATGAGAGTTGGCGTGTGGTCTTATTATAGTGTAGATAGACCGCCTGCCAAGTTTCATCGCATTCGGAGTTCGTTTGATGCCCCAACGATTAACTATAGCGACAATATAGTTGGTCTAACGTCGGACGTTTTCGGTCTCTGAAAACAGTCGCTGGGCCTCTCTCTCTTTTCTTCTCTCAGCTCGAGCCCTTCTCCACAGCCCACTACCTACCGCCAGGTCCAACCTAACCTCTCTCATCAGCCCGCGGCCCTCCTCGCGCGCGCGTCCGAAAATTGTCCCGGACCCGACCCGAGCTGTCGCCACCGTTGTGTCCGGATCATCCCCAAACGTCTCCAAAACGTCACCGTTTTCTTATTTGGACTTCCTAGCTATTTTATTCGCAATCGTTCGATTGCGATCGGAGGGATGATATACCCCTAGCCTAACCTACATGCTATATATATATAGACACCTAACCCTAAATGTCGTCCCATCCGTCAAATTTTTCCCCTGCCAAGTGGGCCGCCGCCACCCTCTCCCTTGGGATCGCTCCCGATCCAAAAATCCCCTCAGACAACCACATCTCCTCGATTCAAATCCTCCCCGACCACCATCCTTGTTTTTCGTCGCCACCCAATCCATTCATCCAGCCCGGAACAGTGTCTCCCCTCGATGGCTCCATCGCTCATGTCCGAGCTCCTCTGCCCGTCGCCCCTCTCCTGGAGCCGCGAGCGCCCAAGGTTCCAGCAGCCCGAGCACCGGCCAGCTTGCTGGAGCAGATCACCGGCTACCAGGACCGACCTCCCCTGCTCCTTTCTTCTTCCCTTCCTTCTCTCTGCCTGCTTTCCCTTCCCCGTTCTCAACTCTCTCTTTCTCTGTCTCGCTTTGGACAGGGAACCGAAGGAGGCCGCCATGGCCTTGGAGTTTCACCACCGCCTCGTCGCCTGGATCCGTTGCTCTGCGCCCGTCCAAGGCCTTCCTCGCCCGGATCCGTGCGACTCTGGCCTCCCTCGCCTCTCCCGCATCACCGGAGCCCTGGCGACCCCTCCTGGACCTGCTGCTGCCGCCTGCGTCCTCCTCTACTTCGAGCCGCATCTTGCATCGAGCGAACGCTCGTCCTCGAGCGTTGACCGCGCCACCCCTCCACCTCCTCGTTCAGTCCAGCCAAGGCCCAAGCCGCCCACTTTGTCAGCCCGAGCCGCCAAGCCTGCAGCCAGCTCCACCGACCGGGCCTTGGCCCATGTGAGCAGCCTCTCCAGCAAGGACCGGCTCTGTGAAGCCCAATGTGAGGAAGCCCATCTTCGGTTGCTCCTGTAGAACCTAGTTCGGGCCAGTTTTGGCTTGACTCATGTTTTTTTTCCGTGGAGTGATTTATCTAATTATCCAGGAGTCTGCATATTTTCAGATTACCCCCTCCATGTTCATGCATTAATAACTCTTAAACTGTGCTTCGGATTAAAATGGTTTAAATACGTAAAATGCTTAGAATTTCATATAGTTTCATAATATGTCATTTTCACCCATGTTTAAAATGTTTAAAATGCTTTTTGTGTAACTTTTCTCCTATGCCATGCTAAAATGGTTTAATTCATAACTAAATAACCGTAACTCCGAATTTAATAAACTTTATATGTAAATAGGGTAGAATTTTGCCTAATTTAACATGGTGGCATCATCTTGCATGTTTAATAACTATAAAATATGGTTTAGGGCAGAACAGGACCAAACCTAATATATGCACATGGGGATTTACCGGAATTGTTGCTCGTTGTTTTCGGCCTCATTTAAACTTGCCTAGATAGGTAGTTTTGTTTTGCTTCACCCTCTTGCCATGTTTAACAACATTTAATATTGTTGGGTACATAAATGAGATCAAACTAAATAACTTTTCGTGGTGTTTCGTCAGTATGCAACTCGTTGCATATTGAGCTCCACTTAATTTGTAGGGTTGCTTGTGCATTTTGCCATGCCATGCTTCATTAAACCGGACATGCATCATACTTGTTTGTGCATCATGCCATGCTTATGTGATGGTTGTTTACTATGTTGTGTGGTTCTTTCCGGTGTTGCTTCTTCGGGTTGGTTCCGATAACGTCGCGTTTGTGAGGAACCGTTCGACTACGTCCGTTTGTCTTCTTCATGGACTCGTTCTTCTTCCTTGCGGGAACTCAGGCAAGATGACCATACCCTCGAAATCACTTCTATCTTTGCTTGCTAGATGCTCGCTCTTTTGCTATGCCTATGCTACGATACCTACCACTTGCTTATCATGCCTCCCATACTGTTGAACCAAGCCTCTAACCCACCTTGTCCTAGCAAACCGTTGTTTGGCTATGTTATCACTTTGCTCAGCCCCTCTTATAGCGTTGTTAGTTGCAGGTGAAGATTGAAGTTTGTTCCTTGTTGGAACATGGAGATCGTTCCTTGTTGGAACATTGTTTCACTTGTTGGAATATCACAATATATCTTATTTAATTAATGCATCTATATACTTGGTAAAGGGTGGAAGACTCGGCCTTATGCCTGGTGTTTTGTTCCACTCTTGCCGCCCTAGTTTCCATCATATCGGTGTTATGTTCCCGGATTTTGCGTTCCTTACGCGGTTGGATAATAATGGGAACCCCTTGACAGTTCGCCTTGAATAAAACTCCTCCAGCAATGCCCAACCTTGGTTTTACCATTTGCCACCTAGCCTTTTCTTTCCCCTGGGTTCTGCAGACTCAAGGGTCATCATTATTTTAACCCCCCAGGGCCAGTGCTCCTCTGAGTGTTGGTCCAACCTGTCAGCCGCGGGTGGCCACCAGGGGCAACTCTGGGCTGGCCTACCGGAAGTTTAGACAATCTGAGTGTGCCCTGAGAAAGAGATATGTGCAGCTCCTATCGGGATTTGTCGGCTCATTCGGGCGGTGTTGCTGGTTTAGTTTTACCTTGTCAAAATGTCTTGTAACCGGGATTCCGAGTCTGATCGGGTCTTCCCGCTAGAAGGAATATCCTTCGTTGACCGTGAGAGCTTGTGATGGGCTAAGTTGGGACACCCCTGCAGGGATTTGAACTTTCGAAAGCCGTGCCCGCGGTTATGGGCAGATGGGAATTTGTTAACGTCCGGTTGTAGAAAACCTGAATTTGACCTTAATTAAAATGCATCAACCGCGTGTGTAACCGTGATGGTCTCTTTCCGGCGGAGTCCGGGAAGTGAACATGGTGTTGGAGTTATGCTTGACGTAGGTTGTTTTAGGATCACTTCTTGATCATAGTTTTTATCGACCGTGCTTTGCCTTCTCTTCTCGCTCTCATTTGCGTACGTTAGCCACCATATATGCTAGTCGCTTGCTGCAGCCCACCTCATACCTTTTACCTTACCCATAAGCTTAAATAGTCTTGATCGCGAGGGTGCGAGATTGCTGAGTCCCCGTGACTCACAGATACTTCCAAAACCAGTTTGCAGGTGCCAGTGTTACAGAGGAGGTGACGCAACCAAGCTCAAGGAGGAGCTCGATGAAGATCTTGTCTTTGTGTTGTTTCGTTCTAGTTGATCAGTAGTGGAGCCCAGTTGGGGTTGATCGGGGATCTGTGTATCATTTGGGGTAGTCTTCTTTTATTTTGGTTCCGTAGTCGGACCTTGTTTGTATCTGGATGATGTAATGTTTTATTCATGTATTGTGTGAAGTGGCGATTGTAAGCCAACTATGTATCTCTTTCCCTTATGTATTACATGGGTTGTGTGAAGATTACCTCACTTGCGACATTGCTTTCAATGCGGTTATGCCTCTAAGTCGTGCTTCGACACGTGGGAGATATAGCCGCATCGAGGGCGTGACAGGTAAGTAGGGTGAATCTCGGGTTCAAGAACCCAGGAATAGAATACCTACTACTAAATGGCATCACGGGATGCTTTCGAGAATGATGGGCAGAATCATCACACCAGAACACAAAACATGGCTAAATTACTAGGTGACTCCCTAAAACACCTAGGGTCATAATAATAGGTCCAACATACATGTCGAGGCAACAGAGTACCTCAACTCACCGATTAGTGTGATTAATCTGGCCCAAATGGACATCAGGAACAGGAGGAAGGGGTTTGCAAATGCATCAGACTACTTAGAAACCTGGGATGACTCGGACAGCATAACGGCTATAAATGCTCAGAAAAAGATTTGAGACATTCACAAGGATTTGCATAGTCACTTAACAACACAATATCAAGGTTCTGAGGCCAACTAAGAACATACAGAAGTAATAGAAACTGAACTGAGACAAGAATCCATCAATCCTACAAGTCTACGGATTAGTAACACGTGATCCTGATAGAAAGATGACTAGTTCCCTTAGAAAGGAAGAGGTTGACTCAGATCAGAAGGGCATAGGGTAAAGGAGTAAAAAAGAGCCTTACGTTCCCTTCCACAATCAATTCCCTTACATAACTAAAGCATTTCTAGACTCGACTTCGAACGGTTTGGCTTGGTAATCCTACAGGCAGTCAGGATCTGATACCAATGCTGTCAGGACCCCGATTCCAAGTCACATCGATCTAGCCGGTAACACCTCATATCACTTTGCGGCCTTACGCACGGTATTCCCACGGGTGTCTCCTTACCATGGCCCGAGACCGTTTGCGCCTTTTGGCTCATGTATATGATAGTGTCGCTAGCATCCATATGACAGAGAACCCATGCCGACATGGCTAGTCGTGAACCCAAAGCGGCACTAACCTAATGGGGACAGGAATACATGAATCACATCGAGCATGTCCGTCAGCAGCGTGTGAATCCGGGCTGTAGCACTGGGCTAACAGGACTCCGGGAACCCGGGATGTAGCAGGCTAGGCAGGACTCCGGATGTCACCGCGTGACATTTCCCTGAAGGTACAGACACAGGAACAAAGTGAAACACATGGCGGCCAGTCAAGTGTCCTGAGCAGTAGTGCTGGGCTAACAGGAGTCCGGTGAATCGGGCTGTAGCGGACTATTATGGCTCAAGCACTAGACTACATTTCCCCATAAGAGAGGCTGCCAAGGATAAACAACTAGATTGTCGGATCCCTCACATACCAAGCATTTCAATCATACACACAATATGCTCGATATGTGTAAACACAACATGGCATCACAACATAACTCTACAACTCAAGTATTTATTCATTAGGCTCCGAGGAGCGAGATATTACAAACATGGGTCTCATGACCCAACAATCATAGCATACAATTCAAAGCACATGCAGAAGCTTAACATGTCTGAGTACAGACATCTACAAATGAAAAAGGCTAAGAAGCCTGACTATCTACCAGATCCTGCCGAGGGCACAAGATCGTAGCTGAGGTATTAAGCTAAACGTCGAAGTCCACACGGAACTACTAGCGAGACTGACGTCTCTCACGTCTCTCTGCAAAACATAAAATAGGAAAACATGAGTACAAATGTACCCAACAAGACTTACATCAGAACTATCTACATATGCATCGGTATCAATAAAGGGGGTGGTGGAGTTTGACTGCAGCAAGCAAGCTTTTGACTCAGTGGCTAACCTGAACTACGGCTGCAAGCAACTCTTTTGAGGTGGCGCACACGCACTAGTAGAAAAGGGGGCTTTGGTCCAGGCTGGGTAAGCCCATTAGTCCCGGTTCAGTCCAGAACCAGGACCAATGGGTGTATTTATCCCGGTTCTTGCGGCTAAGGCATTAGTCCCGGTTCACCTGGGCCCTTTAGTGCCGGTTCGTGCCACGAACCGGGACTAAAGGGTGCGATGCCCATTGGTCCCGGTTGGTGGCACCAACCGGTACTAAAGGTTAGACCTTTAGTCCCGGTTGGTGCCACCAACCGGGACTAATGGGCTTTGAGGCATTAGTATCGGTTCATGGCATGAACCGGTACTAAAGGTCCCATTTTCAAACTCCCCCCCTCCCCGTGGACCGCCTTTTCAGTTTTAGAAAAAACAAAAGAAAATGATGGAAATGTCAATAAAAATAAAATAAAATAAGTTTCCCATCAGATATGTGGTCTAGTTGTTGAGAAAATTTACAAATATGAATTTCGACTTTATTTACAAAATCTCTCTGGAATTTGTAAAATGGGCATAACTTTTGTATACGAACTCGGATTAAAAAGTTTTTTATATGAAAAATCATCTACTCGAAAAGTTACATCCGATGGAGACTGACTACGGCCTGTTTGCAAATTTGTAGAATCCTCAAATTCCAAAAGGAAAAAAGTTATGCTCAAATTTCAGTTTTTTTAAATTTTCAGTAAATCTGGTCAAACTATGGTCAAACTACTTATTCAAGAAGTATTAGTGTTACTAAATAATTATTCAAGAATATTAGTGTTATTAAATAATTATTTCACCTTTTTTGAATTTTGGTCAAATCTGGTCAAACTATGGTCAAACTATGGTCAAACAATGGTCAAACTACTTATTCAAGAAATATTAGTGTTACTAAAAAATTATTGTTTTTTAGAACAATAGTTTTAAACTCAAACAGTGAAATATGTGACTTCATGCTCAAGCTAAATTCCTGAGGGTTAATAGGATTGACATCTTACTATTGTCAGGAAAACAACAAGTGCAGACTTGGAAACGAGGGAGAATAGAACCCGGAAGTTAAGCGTGCTCAGGCTGGAGTAGTGAGAGGATGGGTGACCGTTTGGGAAGTTAGATGAATTGGAATGATGAGGGGTGATTAGAGATTAAACTGAGCAGTGATGAGGGGTGATTAGAGATTAGAGGTTAAAATAATTCAGAAATTTGAAAATAAAAAAATTTCAAAAAAAAATTTCAAAAAAAAATCCGAAAATTTCCTTTAGTACCGGTTGGTGTTACCAACCAGGAGAACCGGGACTAAAGGCCCTTATGAACCGGGAATAAAGGCCCTTTTTGTACCAACGACGAGTCCACATATTCACCATGCAATACAACACTATAGATCCGCTCCCGTCTCCCTGCGCGAAGGCCATCCATAGCACTCACACTTATCTTGCGAGTTTTAGAGTATCCACTTTCACTTGTCTATGAAATGTTATAGGCAACCCAGAAGTCCTTCACCGCGGACACGGCTATTCGAATAGATCATTTATAACCCTACAGGGTGTACTTCTTGACACACACTCTCGCCACATACCACCATGTACACGTCGTGTATCTCGGCAACCTTCAAGCGGAAGCCTGGCGAGGGAGTCGGCCACGACCTGACTAACCACACAAGTCTCTAGTACAGGTTTATCGCCTATTCGGGTTCCATCCGCGAGGAGATCCGGCCGGAGTTTCGCTCACAGCCCCAAACGATGTGTGCAGGGTTCCCGAGACACCAAACGGGCGCCCGGTACACCGTGCCACGGTGTATGTACCGCATCATAGCCCATCCCTAGGGTCAGCGCTACACACGGCCGCCAACACATATCCTACAAACACCAGAAACTAGTTGCAACTCCTGGACAGAGGACAAGGGCAGTTAATAAGTCGAGAGGGTCCATTGGTTTCGGGCCCAATGCATGGTAGTAGCTGTTCATGGATCACAAACACAGAACTCTGTTCCTGAGGACGGCTGCAATGAGACAACCCACCATGTACTCCTACATGGCCTCTCACCGCTACCTTTACCAAATCGTGTTCACACACTTAGCTCTCAATGGTAGGACATGTTCACCACATACCAATTCATCCCCGATGAATCAGACCTGACTCAACTCTAAGCAGTAGCAGGCATGACAAACAAGCATGAATGAGTAGGCACAACAGGGTTCAAACAACTCCTACTCATGCTAGTGGGTTTCATCTTTTTACTGTCGCAATGACAGGTCATGCAGAGGATAAGGGGTTCAACTACCGCAGCAAGTAACAGATGAATCGTTGTTGTCCTAATGCAGTAAAAGAGAGCAGGAGCGAGAGAGTGGGGTTGTATCGGAATGAACAAGGGGGTTTTGCTTGCCTGGCACTTCTGAAGATAGTATAGCTCTTCATCGGTGTCATCGAACTCATTGTCGGAACATACATCTACCGACGGGGAACAACCACCGGCAAAGAGAGAAAGGACACAATCAATGCAATGCATGATATGATGCATGATCATGACATGACAATATGATGTGATCTGAGCTAATACAGTTAGCAACAAAAGGGTTTGAGTTGATTTGAACCAAAGGTTCAAATTCAAACTCAAATTATGAATTCATAATGTGCATTATCATGTTTTGATCTAAGCAGCAAGGTTAAGTTGTTTAGTCATGAATGAAACCAGTAAATATGGATAGATTGGATTTTTCTGATCATTTTTCATATATAACTTGTTTCATTTGGAGCTACGGTTGAATTTCTATGAATTTTAGAAGTTTTGGGCATTTTCTGGATTTTCTGATTTATTTTAAATCCAGAAAATCATTTACTGTGTCAGCATTGCGTCATGCTGACCTCAGCATGTCAACAGACCCGGTCCAGGTCAAACCGGACGCGTGGGTCCTGCATGTCAGTGACTCACGCTGGTTAGTCCCACAGACAGGTGGGTCTAGTCAATGCTGACTAGGTCAAAGTCAACGCCGACACGTGGGCCACAGGGTTATCACTAATCTAAACAGAAAATTGATCTAACCTAAACATGCACTGGGGCCCACATGGCAGTGGCCCTGGGGGTGTTTAGCGGGGTTGTTAGTGTTAAATAAACCGACGCCACGTCAGTAGGTGACGTCGGCGACCACAGCAGCGGTGGGATCTCGCCAGAGTTGGTCGGGGCGGCGCTACAAGCCGTGACTGGTCGCGCTGTGGGCACTAGGAGGGATCCCATGCTCCCGCGCATCTAGGGGCGCACGCAGCTACGCACAGGGAGGCCGGGGTCGACGGCAGCGACCACTTGGGCAGCGGCCGGAGCTACGGGTTTGGGCGGAGCGAGGCTACGGAGTGCTAGGGGCTGGCTGAGGGGCTATACGGACTCCTGGGGCAGCTAGGAGCTCGCTAGGTTCGTCGTACTGAGCGCAGCAACACGGCAGCGCCATGCCCAGCGTCCATGGTGGACGGTGGCGCTCGGTACGGTGGCTAGCACAGCTACAGCGCGGGAAAACCACGAGGAGAGAGGGGAAACGTAGGAGAGCTCACGGGGGCTAGCGGGGAAGACGGCGAAGTCGGGGAAGCTCTAGATGCGCCGAATCGGAGCCGGCGATCTTTGGTGCCCGTTGGTGAAGGCGATGACGGTGGCGACGAAGCAGGGCCTCTGGGCGTCGCGTATCTCGATGGAGAGGGCAAGGCAGACGCGACAGAGCTTCTAGGCTCAGCGGCAGGGCGAGGGGTGGTCAGTGGCCTTGGGTACGGCGAACGGTGGCGACGGTGGCGTTCGGTGGTGAGAGGGAGAGAGAGCAGAAGAGGGGGACGAGCTCGAGAGAGAGTGAGAGGGGGTCAGCGGGATCGTGACGACACGGGGAGAATCGTCCATGCATCCAGGGCTCGTCGGCAAGAAGGAGGTGGCGTGGAGCGCGTGGGCGCGCACGGCGGCCCCACGCCCTCCTTCCCACTGGCAGGAGGTTGAAGACGGTGGAGGGCCTGGTGGGCTGGGCCAGCAGTGCTAGGCCAGGTGGGCTGCAGGTAAGCCAGGTAAGGCCCTTTCCTTTGTCTGTTTTATTTCTTCTGGTTTATTTTCTTTTATTTAAACTTGCCACTGTTTAAAAATTTAGAACAATCAAAACAGTGCCAAATATCCTCCAAGTATAATTTATGTTGCTCATTGGACATTTCCAAATGCACATAAATTATCACAGAGCATTTAAAGACATATCCATATATATATTTGAATATGTTTTCAAATTCAAATAGAATATTGTTTTAAATTCAGAGACCAAATAATTTCTTAAAAATGTTCCAAAATTTTGGTTTGGTATATAACCCTTGCCAAAATTCTCAAAACTATTTTTAGGGAATTTTGGATTTACTGAATGCAATTTAAAGGGTTCTTGCCCTTCTTTTAACTAAAGTTTTGTGGCTTCAACAATCCTCAATTCAAGTTTCGGAAATTTAAATATGATGCCTGAATGAAGATGCAACTATTTACAGGCAATATTCTAGGGCTGTGACAAGCTGCCAAGAAGGCTAGAGCTGCTACAATAGCCGCCAAGAAAACCGCCAAAAAGTCTAAGAAGAAACCAACTGCTTCTGACTTACTCAAGATGGATGACACCTCTGAGTCGGAGGTATCCCTTGACTCTCTTGGCCTGCTTTTTAACAACCTTATTGACACTAACTATTACCAGGAGGACACAGGGGCCAGCCAGGCAGTTGAAGAAGAGGTAACTATTATTTCCTCCGACTCAGAACCTTTACCAAGGCAAAAAAATTGGCGGGTATCCCGGAAAGTAAGGTTTTCACACCCCTTGGCTTATTTAGATCCTCATTTTCTTTTGAAGCAACAGCAACATGAGAGCCGCCGTCACACCCGAACCGGTGGAGATGATGGGTTACCCTCCGGCTTACCGAAAACCCCTCGGAAGTGCCTAAATGAGGTTCTTTTAAACCTTAATTCTGATGAACGAGTCACTTTTATAAGCCACTCAATTATAATTCCACTTTTGTAGGAGATTGCTCGTTCCTCCTTTGGTGATTCTTCACAAACTCAACTGCCGGCTTTTAAGACCGCCCCCGGGTAAAGATAATTATCCTTCGTCTGTACTTTTATGCCCGCATCGTTATACTGAATCACCAAATTCTTTTAGTGGTCAAGCAAAGCACAAGAAAGCAAAGGTGGCAAAACCGGCTGAGGATCCAAAAGCCGCTGAACCGACGCAGCCGATTCTTGCCCCGAAACAAACTGAAGCACCAGAAGACCCTACTATCAATGTTCAACCAGATCTACCTCAGCCGTCTGTTGAAGAAACTATTCTTAATCCATACACTACTAAACCATCAAGCTCAGCTAACCCACCAGAGACTCACGGCAATGATGTTTTGATTACTGGCACCAGATTCATTGAACTGGGGAATCCAACTGTGCTGGCAAGACACTCCGCAAAACAAGAAGTCTTGGAGAGGAAGAAAGTGAGGTTTGATGTCTCCCACTATGCTCATCTGAGTATTGGTGAAGTATTATCTGGCTATCTCAGTCAGGTCCACTCCAGCCGTGATTCAAAGATTGAAATGGTCAAACATATGCACCAAAAATATGAGGTATGTTCTCCAGTTTACATAAGTTATGTACCCTGGCAGCCCCTCAGTCTGCTGATTATGATAGGAGTGAATGATCTGTAGACTTTTAATAGACTTATAATCTTCTTCCTGAGACTCCTTTCAATGCCCGGTTTATAACCAAATCGGATGCTGCTAGTATTTTAATTTGTATGTGTAGTCCCCAAGGGCCGGTTTAATCAGTATGAATGAGCCGGTCCTATTAGTCAATATGTAAGAGACAAATACTTTGACCAGATATCCTTATGAGCCGGCTGCGGCTATCAATAAGGCTTCCGGCTTACCATCGGCAAGAAAAAACATCAATATGCATTAGCCCCCAAGTGCCCAGTGGTCTTGCTTGCAAAGCACTTGGGACTTCTAGTTAGAACCCAATTCCTTTGAAAAAATTGTGCTGACAGACATTAGCCCCCAAGTGCCAAGTGTTATTGCTGGCAAAGCAGTTGGGACTTTTTTATAATCCGCCATGAAATTATCTTCTACATAAGCCGCCATGAAACTAAATAACCTTATGATGTATACAGGCTGCAACCGCAGAACTGGAATCCCAATTGTCCGAGGCCAAGAACCGACTGGCGACTCAGGAGACTGAAACAAAGAAAACTGAATCCAAACTCCAATTGAGTGTGTCTAAAGCAGAAAAACTGAAGACCAGCTTTAGTATAGAGAAAAAGGCTTGGGCCAATGAGAAGACTGCCTTGACGTAGCGTGCTGAGACGGCCGAGGCGGCTCTGAAAGATGTTACCGCTGAACTCACCAGTTTAAAGAACCGTGTGTCTCAGATGGTGTCTGCAATCTTCGGTAAATCACATAATTACATTCTCAAAGTTTGCTTTTGTTATCATAATGTAAGCTGCCTTCTTAACTCATTGGGAAAACTTCACAGGTCCGCAGAGCAGCAATCTGAGCAAAGACACTGTAATAAAGCCAAGGCGGTTTACACGCTGGTGGAAAAATTGTATACTGGAGCTCAACGGGCTCTTTATATTATCTTCCCAGTGAATCAAGGACCAAGCTTATTAAGTGATGTCTTGAAGAAGTTGTCCATCTTACCCGCCAGGTTCCAAGAGATCAAACGCTCTTGTGCGAGAGCCGGAGCCATAACTACTTTGAGCCGCTCCAAAGCCTGGGTATCGGAGTTAGACCCGGCGGACGTAGCCAGTGGTGTTACAACCTGTTATGAATTTCAGCTTTGAAACATAACAAAAATATCATACCTGTGATGTTGAATTTGCACTGTTGGTTCATGTGACCTGAATAGTAAGGGTGATAACCCAATCTTGTAGAAGCCAACACTTCCACACGTATGATGCATGATTGTCTTACATTGGCGGCTTATCGTCCAAAACCAAGCCGGGTTAAATTGAACCCATACTTATACTTATATCTGGACAAAAAGCCACAAGACAAAAACAAAGATTTTTTCAAAAACTTCAGCCAAATAAAAAGGAAAATTTGGAGGCTTCTGATTCGAATACGATCAGTAAACCGGACCAAAGGGTTTAAGCTAGGATTCAAATACGATCATGTAGCCCCTAGTGGTTTTGGCGTTGCGCCGATCAAGAGGGTACCAACAGCTATGTTCTCTTTGGTTCGAATACAACCTATGTTTGAACAGGAAGCCCCAAATGACCTTGAGAGGTTTTTAATGACCTTGATTCGAATACGATCCAGGTCGGACCCTAAAGGGGTTAAGCTATGATTCGAATACGATCAAGAAGCCCCCTAGTGAGTTTGGCATTGTGCCGATCAAGAGGGTACCGACAACTACGTTCTCTTTGGTTCGAATACGAAATTTGTTTGAACAGGAAGCCCCCTAGTGATCATGAGGTTTAATGGCTAGATTCGAATACGATCATGAGCTGGACCAGAGGGTTAAGCTAGATTCGAATATGATCAGCCCCCTTTTGGTTGTTTTAAATTTTTATAATGAAGACATATGATCTTTGAGGATGAAACAGGACGGAGGTACTGTTTTATTATTTATCATAATATATACATCGTCAAAATATGTACATCAAGAGAGGCGGCGTCTCAAGTATAGTAAGGCCGAAAATGAGCGATATTCCATGGCCGGCGGGTCTCCTCCTTCGATTTACATGAGTCTTTGTGCTCTCTAACATCAATGAGGTAGTATGACCCGTTGTTCAAGTTCTTGCTGACCGCAAAAGGCCCTTCCCAAGGTGGGGACAATTTGTGTGCATCAGTTTGATCCTGGATGAGCCGGAGCACCAAGTCACCTTCTTGAAAGGATCTGGATTTAACCCGGCAGCTGTGAGAACGGCGCAAGTCCTTTTGATAAATCGCCGAGCGGGCTACTGCCAAGTCACGCTTTTCATCTAATAGGTCAAGTGCATCCTGACGGGCTTGTTCGTTATTAGCTTCAACGTAAGCCACCATACGGGGCGAGTCATGACGGATGCCACTTGGTAGAATCGGCTCTGCTCCGTAAACCATGAAGAAAGGCGTATAACCCGTAGACATGTTAGGAGTAGTATTGGTGCTCCATATCACAGAGGGTAACTCCTCCACCCAACAACCCAGCGTCTGTTGTAAAGGAACTAGAAGCCGGGGCTTGATGCCTTTCAAGATTTCCTGATTAGCTATTTCCGCTTGACCATTGGATTCAGGATGAGCTACTGATGAAACAAAAATCCGGATATGCTCATGTTAACAGAACTCCTCCATAGCGCCTTTGGACAGATTAGTACCGTTGTCAGTTATGATGCTGTGTGGAAAGCCAAAATGAAAGATCACCTTTTTCATGAACTGAACTGCCGTGGCTGCGTCACACTTACTAACCGGCTCTGCCTCAACCCACTTTGTGAATTTAGCAACCGCCACTAGAAGGTGTGTCTTTTCATCTTTGGACCTTTTGAAAGGCCCAACCATGTCAAGCCCCCAGACTAGAAACGACCAGGTAATTGGAATCATCCTCAATTCTTGAGCCGGCACGTGAGCCCGTCGTGAGAACTTTTGGCAACCATCACATTTACTAACTAAATCCTCCGCATCAGCATGAACCGTCAGCCAATAAAAACCATGACAGAAAGCTTTGGCCACAAGAGACTTTGAACCGGCGTTATGGCCGCAATCTCCTTCATGGATCTCGTGAAGAATTTCTTGACCTTCCTTAGGAGAGACACAACGTTGAAACACCCCAGTGACACTACGATGATGCAACTCACCATTGGCAATTGTCATTGACTTAGACCGCCCGTTTATCTGTCTAGCCAAGGTTTCATCCTCAGGCAACTCGCCCCGGGTCATATAAGCCAAATATGGCACTGTCCTATCTGGGATGACGTGAAGAGCCGCCACCAATTGCGCCTCTGGGACTGGAACAACTAAGTCTTCCTATGTGGGTAACTTGACAGAAGGGTTATGCAGAATATCTAAGAAAGTGATAGGTGGCACCGGCTTACGCTGAGACCCCAGCCGGCTTAAAGCATCAGCCGCCTCATTCTTTCTGCAATCAATGTGCTCCACTTGGTAGCCCTTGAAATGCCCAGCAATGGCATCAACTTCACGACGATAAGCCGCCATGAGAGGGTCCTTGGAATCCCACTTGCCTGATACTTGTTGAACCACCAAATTTGAGTCGCCAAAGCACCTCACCCGTCTAAGCTCATCTCCTTAGCCATCCGAACACCATGGAGTAAGGCCTCATACTCTGCTGCATTGTTAGTACAGGGAAACATCAACCATAGCACATAACAAAATTTATCACCTCGAGGGGAAGCTAAAACAACTCCTCTCCCCGAGCCCTCCAATTGCCCGGACCCATCAAAATGAATAGTCCAATATGTGTTGTCCAGCTTCTCTTCAGGCATCTGCAGCTTTGTCCAATCGTTAATGAAGTCCACTAGTGCTTGAGACTTGATAGCAGTGTGTGGCACATACTTTAAATCATGAGGTCCAAGTTCAATGGCCCACTTGGCGACTCGTCCTATGGCTTTTCTATTTTGAATGATATCTCCTAAAGGAGCAGAACTAACCACAGTGATGGGATGACCCTGAAAATATTGCTTAATCTTCCGGCTCACCATGAACACCCCATAAACGACCTTCTACCAGTGTGGATATCTTTGCTTGGACTCAATAAGCACCTCACTTACGTAGTAAACCGGCCATTGAACCGGATATTCCTTTCCAGCCTCCTTGCGCTCTACTACAATGGCCACGCTGATAGCACGGGTGTTAGCAGCCACATATAATAATAATGGCTCCTTATCAATAGGAGCAGCAAGGACCGATGGCTTAGCGAGCTGTCTCTTCAAATCCTCAAAGGCAGCATTAGCAGCATCACTCCAAACAAAGTTATCTGTCTTCATCATCATCTGATATAGCGGTATGGCCTTCTCACCTAACCGTCTTATGAACCAGCTTAAAGCAGCAATATGCCCCTCCAAACGCTGAATGTCATTGATACACGCCGGTTTAACCAAAGAAGTGATTGCCTTGTTCTTCTCCGGGTTAGCCTCGATGCCTCTGTTAGAAACCAGAAAACCCAAAAGCTTGCCCGCTGGCACTCCAAAAACACACTTGGCCGGGTTAAGCATCATCTTGTAGACCCAAAGGTTATCAAAGGTTTCCTTCAGATCATCTATCAAGGTCTCCTTCTCTCTGGACTTCACTACGATGTCATCCACATAAGCATGAACATTGCGCCCAATCTGATGGTGAAGACAGTTTTGCACACACCGCTGATATGTCGCCTGGGCACTCTTAAGCCCAAAAGGCATAGACACATAGCAGAAGGCTCCAAACGGAGTAATAAAAGTTGTCTTCTCCTAGTCCTTAACCGCCATTTTGATCTGATGATAACCAGAATAAGCATCCAAAAACCCCAAGCGCTCACAACCCACGCATAGCATCAATGATTTGATCAATACGAGGAAGAGCGAAAGGATCAGCCGGACAAGCCTTGTTTAAGTCCATCTAATCCACACACATACGCCAGGCACCGTTCTTTTTGAGCATGAGCACCGGGTTAGCCAACCACTCCGGATGGAAAACTTCAATAATGAACCCGGCCGCCAAGAGCCGGGCCACTTCCTCACCAATAGCCTTACGCCTTTCCTCATTGAACCCCCGAAGAAACTGCCTGACCGGCTTAAACATTGGATCAATATTGAGAGTGTGCTCAGCGAGTTCTCTTGGTACACCTGGCATGTCAGAAGGTTTCCATGCAAAGATATCCCGGTTCTCACGGATGAACTCGATGAGTGCGCTTTCCTATTTGGGATCCAGATTAGCGCTGATACTGAACTTCTTAGATGAGTCGCCTGGGACAAAATCAACAATCTTGGTTTCATCAGCCGATTTAAACTTTAGTACCGGCTCATGTTCTGTGGTTGGATTCTTCAAAGACGTCATGTCTGCCGGGTCAACATTGTCCTTATAGAACTTCAACTCCTCTGTTGCACACACAGATTCAGCGTAAGCAGCATCGCCTTCCTCACATTCCAAGGCTATCCTCCTACTCCCATGCATTGTGATGGTGCCCTTATAACCCGGCATCTTGAGCTGTAGATAAACATAACACGGCCGAGCCAAGAACTTGGCATAAGCCGGCCGTCCAAACAGGGCGTGATACGGGCTCTTGATTTTTACCACTTCAAAAGTTAATTTCTCAGCCCTAGAATCATGCTCATCTCCAAAGGCTACTTCTAGTTCAATCTTACCCATCTCCAAAGTTGATTTAATTTGCTTGTGGTTATGGTGTTGTCCTTTCGTGCCCATCATATGATTGCGCGCATGGATCACACCCTAGGGTTAGTTGTATGTTGATAGGACTATGTTTTGGAGGGCAAGAGTGACAGAAGCTTCAACCTAGCATAGAAATTGATGCATACGGGATTGAAGGGGGACCAATATATCTTAATGCTATGGTTGGGTTTTACCTTAATGAACATTAGTAGTTGCGGATGCTTGCTAATAGTTCCAATCATAAGTGCATAGAATTCCAAGTCAGGGATGACATGCTAGCAGTGGCCTCTCCCACATAATACTTGCTATCGGTCTAGTAAACTAGTCAATTGCTTAAGGGGCAATTTCGCAACTCCTACCACCACTTTTCCACACTCGCTATATTTACTTTATTGTTTCTTTACATACAACAGCTCCTACTTTTTATTTACGTAATCTTTATTATCTTGCAAACCTATCCTACAACGCCTACAAAGTACTTCTAGTTTCGTACTTGTTCTAGGTAAAGCGAACATCAAGCATGTGTAGAGTTGTATCGGTGGTCGATAGAACTTGAGGGAATATTTGTTCTGCCTTTAGCTCCTCGTTGGGTTCGACACTCTTACTTATCGAAAACTGTTGCGATCCCCTATACTTGTGGGTTATCAAGGATCCATTCCACCCTGACCAGCTCACCAGCTCATCGAGTGCAAGAACACCTCACCTCCTAAGGTGGTTCGACCACTTTACTAGTTCATCCTCAGCAGCTCAAGACAATCCACCACAAAGCTGGATTAGTGTATTACACTACAAGGTGGCACAAACCAGGATAAACTGTCGTGTTTCTTGTCCCTTGGGTTTCTCGAGCTAGGCCTTGGAATCGTTGAGCAGGAAGACTGGGGAGGATGAGTTCTTTGCACACACCACAGAGTTCGAACCTCTCAAGGGTCTGCGGAACCCACAATCCGATAGTTGGTGCGCCAGGTAGGGGTGTGTCAGAGCCTCTCTTCCGCCGATCGTCTCGCCACCGCTCCGCCACTTCCATGGCTAACGCTTGTCGAGCCCGTGCTGAGCGTCGGGCCGCCCTCGCCGCTCATGTCGCCCAGATGGCGCCCGCCGGCGGGCCTCCGTATCGTTCCCCATCGCCTGCCGCCAACACTGCCACCGGCCTGGCAGGGCACGAGCAGCAAGCTTCGTCGTTGCACCCCTCCGTGCGGCGTGATGGACGCATGGCCACCCCATCACTAACTCCGTCTGGTTCGTCATCTCACGCTCATCGCGTGTAACACCCCTATGTAACCTGCCATATTTGTATTCCAACTCTTGCCATTTTTAGCACTAAGTTATGATAATTCCTCGTTGTCAGGTTTTTGTCATCGTGTGTTTTTGTCTTTGTCATGCATCTCATATTATGTCATCATGTGCATCGCTTTTGCATACGTGTTCATCTCATGCATCCGAGCATTTTCCCCATCGTCCGTTTTGCATTCCGGCGCTCCTATGTCCTCCGGTGTCCCTTTCTACCTCTTTTCGAGTGTGGGTGTTAAACGTTTTCCGATTGGACCGAGACTTGCCAACCGGCCTTGGTTTACTACCATAGACCGCTTGTCAAGTTTCGTGCTATTTGGACTTTGTTTGATACTCCAACGGTTAACCGAGGGACAGAAAAGGCCTCGTGTGTGTTGTAGCCCAACAACTCTTCAAATGTGACGCCCTCGATGCAGCTATATCTCCTACGTGTCGAAGCACGACTTAGAGGCATAACCGCATTGAAAGCAATGTCGCAAGTAAGGTAATCTTCACAACAACCCATGTAAATAGATAATAGGGGAAAAAGGTACATAGTTGGCTTACACTCGCCACGTCACACAAATACAAGAATAACATTACAATCATCCAATAGACTCATGGTCTGACTACGGTACCAAAATAAAAGAACAACCCCAACTTGCGACACGGTCCCCGATCGCCCCAACTGGGCACCACTACTGATCATCTGGGAAAGACACATAGTAACGACGGGAGTCCTCATCAAACTCCCACTTGAGCTCAAGCGCATCATCTGGAATGGTATCATCGGTCCCAGCATCTGGTTTGGAAGTAATCTGTGAGTCACGGGGACTCAGCAATCTCGCACCCTCGCGATCAAGACTATTTAAGCTTATAGGAAAGGCAAGGTAAATATGTGGAGCTGCAGCAAGCGACTAGCATATATGGTGGCTAACCTGTTCGCAAAAGAGAGCGAGAAGAGAAGGCAAAGCACGAATGAAGAACTATGATCAAGAAGTGATCCTAGAACAACCTACGTCAAACGTTACTCCAACACCGTGTTCACTTCCCAGACTCCGCCGAGAAGAGACCATCACAGTAACACACGCGGTTGATTCATTTTAATTAAGTTAAGTTTCAAGTTATCTACAACTGGACATTAACAAATTCCCATCTACCCATAACCGCGGTCACGGCTTTCGAAAGTTCAAATCCCTGCAGGGGAGTCCCAACTTAGCCCATCACAAGCTCTCACGGTCAATGAAGGATATTCCTCCTCCCAAGACATTCCGATCAGACTCGGCATCTTAGTTTTACCAGACATCCTCGACAATGGTAAAACAAATCCAGCAACACCGCCCGAATGTGCTGACAAATCCCGATAGGAGCTGCACATATCTCGTTCTCAGGGCACACCGGATTGTCCAAGGTTCCGGTAGGCCAGCCCAGAGTTGCCCCTGGTGGCCACCGGTAGCTGACAGGTTGGACCAACACTCAGAGGAGCACTGGCCCGGGGGTTTAAATAAAGATGACCCTTGAGTCCGTGGAACCCAAGGGAAAAAGAGGCTAGGCGGTGAATGGTAAAAGCAAAGTTGGGCATTGCTGGAAGAGTTTTATTCAAGGCGAACTGTCAAGGGGTTCCCATTATAACCCAACCGCGTAAGGAACGCAAAATCCGGGAACATAACACCGATATGACGGAAACTAGGGCGGCAAGAGTGGAACAAAACACTAGGAAAAAGGCCGAGCCTTCCACCCTTTACCAAGTATATAGATGCATTAAGATAACAAGATAATATGGTCATATCCCAAAAGTAAACAATGTTCCAACAAGGAACGATCTCCAATCTTCACCTGCAACTAGCAACACTATAAGAGGGGCTGAGCAAAGCGGTAACATAGCCAATCAAAGGTTTGCTAGGACATGGTGGGTTAGAGGTTTGACGTGGCAATTTGGGAGGCATGATAAGAAAGTGGTAGGCATCGTAGCATAGGCATAGCAAAAGAGCGAGCATCTAGCAAGCAAAGATAGAAGTGATTTCGAGGGTATGATCATCTTGCCTGCAAAGTTGTCAGAGTTGACTTGATCCTCGTAAGCAAACTCAATGGGCTCCTCGTTAGCGAACTCGTCTCCCGGCTCTACCCAAACAAGACAAACAAGTAAAAGGAACACAATCAACGACGTGCAATGCTCAAACAAATATGATGCAAACATGGTATGCTATGCAGGATGCGGTATGTGATGCATGTGCAAGATTTGACAAGGAATGATTGAACGTGGCCTCAACTTGGAAATACAAGAGTGCCACTGGAAAGGTGAGGTGATTTCGGTTGAAATCGATATAAACATCACCGGAATCGGATGCACGGTTTGGAAATGGCAAGCAAAACAAATATGGCACCGGTCTGCGATAATCAACAAATAGCCATCTAAATGCATCAAGATAATTATGCTACAGCACTCAACAATGACAACACAATACATGGTAGGGATCCACTCATGATGCTTGACAAAAGATGAACACTAGGCTACGGCCAATTCATCCATTAACAGGTTCAAACAAGCATGGCAAAAGTGCAAATGATAACAGGTTTCAGACTTAGTGAAATTAACACAAGTCTGGAATTTAACTTCAGGTAGCACACTTTGGAGCATGAAAACTATATGCTACAGGAACTTAACATGGCAAAGCAAGGCATGAAATGAAGCTACTCAAAGCACTAAACAAAAGTCCCTTAGTGACCTTGAGCCAAAAGAGATCAGAAAATACAATTGCAAGCATGTGAACATGGCAAAAACATAATCAGATTACAGACTTAGTAAAAAAACTGGAGCATGCAAAACTGTTAACGAGTAGGCATGTTCACGAGATCGATGCACTCACTATAGAGCATGGCATGACAAAATAAGCATACACCCATCAAGAATACATGGCATAGAAACTATACATGGCAAGAACAACAACATAGCATGCACGGATCAATAGCAACATCCTCGGCAAAATCGCTAACAAGTCAACAATCTGCCAGGATTCACGAAATAGCAAAAGTAGAGCTCGAATGACTCAAGCTAGGATGCTCCATAAATGCAAACAAAGACATGGATGGATATATCACCACAATGGTAACAAATCATCCTTACTGATCATCCTCAAAAGAGGCACAGATCACTAGGAAATAACATGAACATATGGCATACCGACAAAATCAGGAGAAGGACTTAGTGAAATTCTAATGGAGTGGCCTTTAAATAGAGGTAGAGGAGGCTAGGAAGCTGCAAATGGAGTGCGGTTTTCGGCCACGCGATCATGATCGAACGCTCTAGACGATGCAGAGGGTTCTGGTGGGCTTTGGGCCAAATTTTGGAAGGGTGTTGGGCTGCAACACAAACGAGGCCTTCTCGGTCCCTCGGTTAACCATTGGAGTATCAAACGAAGTCCAAATGGCACAAAACTTGACAGGCGGTCTACCGGTAGTAAACCAAGCCCGCATGGAAAGTCTTGGTCCGATCCGGAAATGTTTAACCCCCACACACGAAAAGAGGTAGAAAGGACCACCGGAGGAGATAGGAGCGTGGGAATGCAAAACGGACAACGGCGAAAATGATCGGATGCATGAGACAAACACGTATGCAAATGCAATGCACATGATGACATGATAAGAGATGTATGACAAAGGCAACAACACACGGAGACAAAAACCCGAACCCGAGGAAAATAAAATAACTTAGGCCGGAAACGGCAAGAGTTGGGATACATATAAGGTAAATTACATCCGGGGTGTTACATCAAAGTGGCCCAAAACCCACCTAAATCCCCTCCATCATCTAGGTCGTTCGATCACGATCGCGTGGCCGCAAACCGTGTGATGTGAACGGGGGCCTGATCTTTCGATCAGAGCGAGATAACTATGATTTTGGGTAGGACTTGACCCTCACGATCCGGCTACCGACCGTACAGGGAGAACCGTACACGATTGATATCCACGGCAATCGCTGAACCAACTCCACGGCGTTATCGACCGAGCCAACGGCGCGGTCGACCTATCCACGAAGGATTTTTCTTGCAAGCATATCGAAGAACATGCAAGAAAATAATAGGCAAGCAATCTTAAAATTGCGAATATGCTAGATGAGATTAATCTCACAAGATGGGGTTCCGATAGGATGTCTTGACGGTCGCACTAGCCGCTACGAGCGAAGACAAATAAAAGTAGCAATATAGCTAAACTTCTCTAAACAAAACCCGAGTCTAAAATCTAATTAGGCTAACTATTTATTAAGGGTACAGCCACGTGCGCACGGTGCCGCGTTGACGTGTCCTTGTCTGCTACGAAGAGATGCGGCTGGTGCACATCCTTGTTGATGTTGGACTCTTGGAGATCAAATCCATGTATGCATACATGCATTGCATGGCATGGAGCCCACATGGGACTTGGGGCCCACGTCCTTTAAATTAATAATGTCATGCATGCTCGACTCAGCCTGAACCAAATTGTTGCTTATACGTCTGCAGTTGTTACTGGTTCCTGTACCTTTCATCTGTGTATATTTCTTTCTAGTTCTTCCTTTACATCCTTCCATCCTAAGTACAAGAAAACTAAAACATGAGCGTAGCATTATATTCCTATTATTTAAAGTATATGTACAAAGAAACGAAAGTACCTTGTCATGTATTTGTCGTGTAATATTTGTAGACATTTTTACCATAGCTATGTCCACATCATCCTCCCTTTCTTGAAAATAAAGTCGTCCTCGACTTTCATTTGTCTGGAACACACCATATAGCAAAGCAAAAATACATGCAACGTATATATGTTGTTCCAAAGGCGTTAGCTCATGAGGGTGTGATAAATTTATAATAGCACAATTATGAATATCATGATAAAAAATTTCATATCGAAGCATAATATTACGAATACCATGATATATTTTATCCCACATAGTGTCTATATATGAATTATAGGGACGCAAATGAACGACCTGAACATGCAGTATGTCTAGTTCAGAAGATGAGACACTCAAAGGAAATATTTCTGGATCCCTTTTGGCACATGGTCAGTAAGAGACTTTTGTTGTATGCTTTGAGTAGCTTCATGCAATGCCTTGCTTTGCCATGATATATTCCTGTAGCATGTTGTTATCTTGCTCTAAACATTGCTTCCTGATGTTAAATTCCTGACATGTTGTTATTTTCACCAAGTCTGTAACCTGATATCTTTTGCACTTTTTCCATGCTTGTTTGAACCTGCTATTAAGTGAATTAGCCGTAGCTCAGTGTTCATCTTTTGTCAAGCATCTTGAGTGTATCCCTGCCATGTATTTTGTTGCTATGTTAGAGTGCAGTAGATTTTTGTTCTTGATGCATTTAGATGGCCTCGTTCTGTTAATCACGGATCGGTGCCATACTTGTTTTGCTTCTCTTTTGCAAACCGTGCATCCGATTCCGGTGATCTTTATATCGATTTCGACTGAAATCAACTCATCTTTCCAGTGCCACTCTTGGTTTTCCAAGTTGAGGCCAGTTTCAATCTTTCCTTTCTGAAGCATGCATATGCATTGCATATCACATCCCGCATATCATTGCCATGTTACGCATCATGTTGCTTGTGCATTGCACGTGGTTGATTGTGTCTCCCTTTGCTTGTGTTCTTGCTTTTGAGTAGAGCCGGGAGACGAGCGCGTGTTCGAGGAGCCCATTGAGTACGTTTACGAGGATCAAGCTAACGTCAACTCGGAGAACTTTGCAGGCAAGATGACCATACCCTCGAAATCACTTCTATCTTTGCTTGCTAGATGCTCGCTCTATTGATATGCCTATGCTACCATACCTACCACTTGCTTATCATGCCTTCCATATTGCCATGTCAAACCTCTAACCCATCTTGTCCTAGCAAACCGTTGTTTGGCTATGTTACTGCTTTGCTCAGCCCCTCTTATAGCGTTGTTAGTTGCAGGTGAAGATTGGAGTTTGTTCCTTGTTGGAACATGTTTATTGTTGGGATATCATTATTATATCTTGTCTATTTTAATGCATCTATATACTTGGTAAAGGGTGGAAGGCTTGGCCTTATGTCTGGTGTTTTGTTTCACTCTTGCTGCCCTAGTTTACGTCATACCAGTGTTATGTTCCTTGATTTTGCGTTCCTTAAACGGTTGGGTTATAATGGGAACCCCTTGATAGTTTGCCTTGAATAAAACTCCTCTAGCAATGCCGAACATTGGTTTTACCATTTGCCACCTAGCCTCTTTTCCCTTGGGTTCCGCAGACTCAAGGGTCATCTTTGTTTTAAACCCCCGGGCCAGTGCTCCTCTGAGTGTTGGTCCCACCTGTCAGCTGCCGGTGGTCACCAGGGGCAACTCTGGGCTGGCCCACCAGAACCCTGGACAATCCGGAGTGCCCTGAGAACGAGATATGTGCAGCTCCTATCGGGATTTGTCGGCACATTCAGGTGGCTTTGCTGGTTTAGTTTTACCATTGTTGAGATGTCTTGTAACCGGGATTCCGAGTCTAATCGGATTGTCTTGGGAGAAGGAATATCCTTCGTTGACCATGAGAGCTTATGATGGGCTAAGTTGGGACTCCCCTGCAGGGATTTGAACTTTCAAGGGGTTCCCATTATTTCCCAACCGCGTAAGGAACGCAAAATCCGGGAACATAACACCGATATGACAGAAACTAGGGCGGCAAGAGTGGAACAAAACACTAGGCAAAAGGCCGAGCCTTCCACCCTTTACCAAGTATATAGATGCATTAAGATAACATGATAATATGGTGATATCCCAAAAATAAACAATGTTCCAACAAGGAACGATCTCCAATCTTCACCTGCAACTAGCAATGCTATAAGAGGGCCTGAGCAAAGCGGTAACATAGCCAATCAACGGTTTGCTAGGACATGGTGGGTAGAGGTTTGACATGGCAATTTGGGAGGCATGATAAGCAAGTGGTAGGCATTGTAGCATAGGCATAGCAAAAGAGCAAGCATCTAGCAAGCAAAGATATAAGTGATTTCGAGGGTATGATCATCTTGCCTGCAAAGTTGTCAGAGTTGACTTGATCCTCATAAGCGAACTCAACGGGCTCCTCGTTAGAGAACTCGTCTCCCGGCTCTACCCAAAAAAGACAAAGAAGCAAAAGGAACACAATCAACCACGTGCAATGCTCAAACAAACATGATGCAAACATGGTATGCTATGCGGGATGCGGTATGTGATGCATATGCAAGATTTGACAAGGAATGATTGAACCTGGCCTCAACATGGAAATCCAAGAGTGCCCCTGGAAAGGTGAGGTGATTTAGGTTGAAATCGATATAAAGATCACCGGAATCAGATGCACGGTTTGGAAATGGCAAGCAAAACAAATATGGCACCGGTCTGCGATAATCAACAAGTAGCCATCTAAATTCATCAAGATAATTATGCTATAGCACTCAAACATGACAACAAAATACATGGCAGGGATCCACTCATGATGTTTGACAAAAGATGAACACTGAGCTACGACCAATTTATCCATTAACAGTTTCAAACAAGCATGGCAAAAGTGCAAATGATAACAGGTTTCAGACTTGGTGAAATTAACACAAGTCTGGAATTTAACATCAGGTAGCACACTTTGGGGCATGAAAACTGTATGCTACAGGAACTTAACATGGCAAAGCAAGGCATGACATGAAGCTACTCAAAGCACTTAACAAAAGTCCCTTAGTGACCTTTAGCCAAAAGGGATCAGAAAATACAATTGCAAGCATGTGAACATGGCAAAAACATAATCAGATTACAAACTTAGTAAAAAAACTGGAGCATGCAAAACTGTTAACGAGTAGGCATGTTCACGAGCTTTATACACTCACTACAGAGCATGGCATGACAAACTAAGCATACACCCATCAAGAATACATGGCAGAGAAATTAGAAATGGCAAGAACAACAACATAGCATGCACGGATCAATAGCAACATCCTCGGCAAAATCGCTAACAAGTCAACAATCTGGCAGGATTCATGAAATAGCAAAAGTAGAGCTCGATTGACTCAAGATAGGGTGCTCCATAAATGCAAAAAAAGATGGATGGATAGAGCACCACAATGTTAACAAATCATCCTTACTGATCATCCTCAAAAGAGGCACGGATCACTAGGAAACAACATGAACATATGGCATACCGACAAAATCAGGACAAGGAGTTGGTGAAATTCTAAGTCCCTGAAATCAGCATTACCGATTGCACTACTTTGCAAGCTTATGCTAGTGACCACACATATCATAAAAATACATGGTAAGCACCTCTGTAAAGATGGCATGGCATATAACAAAACACATGTAGAGCTCAGGAGCATATCATGCACACATTAATCATGGCAAAAATGACAAATATCTATTTGATGAAACAGATCTGACAATTTTATCACATAGCCCTCTTACAACAGCATTTAGGGCATCAAGATGAGCTCAAATGAAAATGATGCAATGAGATGAAATGATGTACTATCTGAGACGAACATTTTGATATGCTACACGCACAAATCGGAGCTACGGTTGCAGAGTTATAGCATGCCAAAGTTTGCAAATAATCTAGGGTTAGGGGATGAAAGTCAACCCTCTCAGATCCAGATCTGGATCCAACCGGTACTGTAGCAGGGCACGGAAAATGAGGATCGACGGCGACGTCGGGGAAGAAGAAGCACTGGCCGGCGGGGACGGCGAGGTCGCCGGAGCGGGATCCGGCTGAAGCTGCGGTGGCCGGGGTCGGAGACGCGCGGCGAGGCCGGGCGGCGAGGCGGTGAGGACGAGGCGGCGACCACCGGGCGGCAGGCGGCGGAGGCAGCCGGCATTGGCGCGGCGAAGCTCCCAGGCTCGGGCGGTGGAGCGCCTCGGCGGCAGCGACTGGCGCGCGGGGTTGGGCGCTCGGGCCCCTGCGCGGCTCGGGCGGGCCGCGGCGGCGGTGAACTAGGGACCGGGGAAGCGGCAAATGGGAGGAGGCCACGTGGCGGAGGAGGTGCACGTCGGACGTGTCCGTCCGGACTGAAATCTATCCAGCGGCGCGGTGGGGAAAAAGGAATAGGGTTTTGCCCGAAAATTTCGGGGAGTGGCCTTTAAATAGAGGTAGAGGAGGCTAGGAAGCTCCAAATGGAGTGCGGTTTTCGGCCAAGCGATCGTGATCGAACGCTCTAGACGATGGAGAGGGTTTTGGTGGGATTTGGGCCAAATTGGAAGGGTGTTGGGCTGCAACACAAACGAGGCCTTCTCGGTCCCTCGGTTAACCGTTGGAGTAAACGAAGTCCAAATGGCACGAAACTTGACAGGTGGTCTACCGGTAGTAAACCAAGGCCGCTTGGCAAGTCTCGGTTCAATCCGGAAATGTTTAACCCCCACAAACGAAAAGAGGTAGAAAGGACCACCGGAGGAGATAGGAGCGCAAGAATGCAAAACGGACAACGGGGAAAATGCTCGGATGCATGAGGCAAACACGTATGCAAATGCAATGCACATGATGACATGATAAGAGATGCATGACAAAGGCAACAACACACGGAGACAAAAACCCAAACCCGAGGAAAATAAAATAACTTAGGCCGGAAACGGCAAGAGTTGGGATACATATAAGGTAAATTACATCCGGGGTGTTACAACACTCCACCACTACGAAAGGATCTCATCCCGAGATCTAGGACTAGAAAAACGCCGGGTACTCAGAACGGAGGTGATCCTCGCGTTCCCAGGTGGCTTCACGGTCGGAATGGTGTGACCACTTGACTTTGAGGAATTTGATTGACTTATTGCGAGTCTTGCGTTCAGTCTCTTCAAGAATAGCAACTGGGTGCTCATGATAAGAGAGGTCTTCTTGGAGATCAATGTCTTCGAAGTTGATGGTGCGGTCAGGGGTCTTGAAGCACTTGCGGAGCTGAGAGACATGGAACACGTCGTGCATGTTTGCAAAGTTTGAAGGAAGCGCGAGTTGATAGGTGAGATCGCCTCTCTTGCTAACGATCTTGAATGGACCCACGTATCTAGGGGTAAGCTTCCCTTTGATACCAAAGCGATGAGTACCTTTCATTGGAGAGATGCGGAGGTAAACATGGTCTCCGATCTCGAAAGCCAAATCACGATGCTTACTATCATAGTAGCTCTTCTGGCGCGATTGCGCCGCTTTGAGGTTATCACGAATGACTTTGCACATTTCCTCTGCCTCTGTGATCAAGTCATTTCCAAGAAGTTGACGTTCACCGGTCTCCGACCAGTTAAGAGGAGTACGACACTTCCTGCCATAGAGAATTTCAAATGGGGCCTTGCCCGAACTTGCTTGAAAACTATTGTTGTAGGAGAAGTCGGGATAAGGAAGACAATCTTCCCACTTCATGCCGAAAGAGATAACGCAAGCCCTGAGCATATCTTCGAGAATCTGATTGACACGCTCGACTTGACCGCTAGTTTGAGGATGGAAAGCTGTGCTGAAGCGGATGTTGGTGCCCATGGACTTCTGAAAAGAGTGCCGAAACTTGGAGGTAAAGATGCTTCCACGGTCTGAAGAGATCAACTGTGGGATGCCGTGCAGAGAGACAATCCGAGAGGTATACAGCTCCACCAATTGAGCTGCAGTGATAGACTCTTTGATAGGCAGAAAGTGAGCCACTTTAGTGAGTTTGTCGATGACAACGAATATAGCATCATTGCCACGCTTGGACTTTGGAAACCCAGTCACGAAGTCCATCTCAATGTGGTCAAACTTCCATTCTGGAATGGCAAGAGGTTGGAGGAGACCAGCTGGTCGTTGGTGTTCTGCCTTCACTCTTCTGCAGACATCACATTCATTCACGAACTGAGCAATCTCGCGCTTCATTCGAGTGCACCAATAAGCCTGCTTGAGGTCCTGGAACATCTTCGTACTCCCAGGGTGGATGGAGAGGAGTGAATTGTGAGCCTCATTCATAATGACTTTACGAAGGTCACCTTTAGGCACAACAATGCAATCCTCGAAGAAGAGAGTATCCTTGTCATCAAGGCAAGAGCACTTGTACTTGGGTTGACTCTTGGCAATCCCAATCTTCACCTTCTTCACCATAGCATCAAGAAGTTGAGCCTCGCGAATCTGATCGTCCAAGGTAGGAGAGACTAGAAGGTTGGCGAGGAAACCTTGAGGAACAACTTGCAGATTGAGTTTGTGGAAAGCTTCACATAGCTCAGGTTGGTAGGGCTTGAGAATCAGACTGTTGTAGTAAGCCTTCCTGCTCAATGCGTCAGCAATCACATTGGCCTTGCCTGGAGTATATTCGATGCTCGGATTATACTCTTGAATCATTTCGACCCAACGAGTCTGCCTGAGGTTGAGATTAGGCTGAGTGAAGATGTACTTAAGACTCTTGTGGTCAGTGAAGATGTCCATTTTTCTTCCCAATAAGAGATGTCTCCAAGTCAAAAGAGCATGCACAACTGCCGCCAACTCAAGGTCATGAGTGGGGTAGTTCTTCTTGTTGGGCTTCAACTGGCGAGAGGTATAAGCCACAACTTTCTTCTCTAGCATCAACACTGCACCAAGACCTTGAAGAGAGGCATCACAGAAGACCTCGAACGGTTTGGATTCATCAGGAGGAGTCAGAACTGGAGCAACGACTAATTTCTCTTTCAGGGTGTTGAAAGCGATGTCACATTCTGGAGACCAAACGTACTTGACATGTTTCTGGAGAAGGTTTGAAAGAGGCTTCGCGATCTTTGAAAAGTTCTCAACGAACCTTTGACAATAGCTTGCGAGACCAAGGAAGCTGCGGAGTTGCTTCACGTTTTGAGTTGGTTCCCAATTCACAATTGTAGACACCTTCTCAGGATTCACCGCTATGCCCTTGGCAGAGATGATATGCCCAAGATAGAGAACCTCATCGAGCCAAAACTCGCACTTTGAGAACTTGGCGTAGAACTGATGTTCTCTGAGCTTATCGAGCACCAAATGCAAGTGCTTGGCATGATCTTCCTTGTTCTTTGAAAAGACCAGAATGTCATCGAGGTAGACCAAGACGAAGTCATTTGTGTAGGCGTTGAAGATGAAGTTCATCATGCGAGAGAAAGTCGGAGGAGCGTTGACGAGGCCAAAAGACATGACAGTGTATTCATATGAACCATAGCTTGTTCTGAACGCCGTCTTGGGGATATCTTGCTCACGGATTCGAATCTGGTGATAGCCCATACGGAGATCAATCTTGGAGAATACTTGAGCACCTTTGAGTTGTTCGAACAGCTCATTGATGTTGGGAAGTGGGTACTTGTTCTTTATAGTCTTCTTGTTCAATGGAAGTTAGTCAACACAAAGTCGGTCCGTTCCATCCTTCTTCTTCACAAAAAGAACTCCACAACCCCACGGAGAAGAACTAGGTCAGATGAGACCCATTCGCTCTTGAATATCGAGTTGCTTCTTCAGCTCCTTCAACTCTTTAGGTCTAAGCTTGTAAGGACGTTTGCAAACAGGTTCCATGCCAGGCTCAAGATCGATGACGAATTCAACTGGCCGATGCGGAGGCATTCCTGGAATCTTTTATGGAAAGACGTCTTGATATTCGCAAACGACTGGAATTTGAGAGATGGCATCCAGTTCAGCCTTCTCATTGAGAGAAAACAGACGGATGGTATCATCACGAGCGGCAAAGACAATTACATCCTCAGACGAATGAGTCTATTGAATCTGCCTAGCTACACAATCAAGCTGAGCCTTGTCCTTAGAAAGCCAATCCATTCCGAGACTAAGATCAATATCCGAGTCACCAAGAACCGTAGGAGAAGACAGAGACATGTAGTCACCCAAAGTGATAGTAACATCCGGAACAATGGAGTTAGCATTCATGCGCCTACCGGGAGAGACAACTGCTATCGGTCTAGGCAAAACATGCAAAGCCAACTCATGCTTAGATGCAAAAGGTCTTGAGATGAAACAATGTGATGCACCAGTGTCAAAAAGAACTTTAGCTGGAATATCGTTAATAGGAAGGTTACCCATGATGACATCTGACGAATCCTCTGCCTGAGCTGCATTCATCAAGTTGACCTTGGCGTGCTTGGGGTTATGGTTGACCACAGCTGTACTTGCCGATCTCACAGGAGGAGGAGGAGGAGGAGGGAGACGCCTCTGATTGAAGCATTTGTTGGCATAGTGACCCTTCTGTTGGCACTTGTTGCACGTGACCTCTGAAAGCGGACGGTGATACGGAGCACTTGATCTTGGAGCTTGAGACGAAGTCTTGTTCGGAAGGCCGGGTTGGGGGGGGGGGGAAGATCCACTGCCACCTTTGCTCTTCTGCTGATAAGGCTGACGGAACGGAGGAGGAGGAAGCCAATACTTCTGCTGCTTAGCCACTTGAGCTGTGGAAGAAGGAGTTGCATCTCTGACTCGCTTCTTGGAAGCATCGCACTTCAGTTGAGCAGTCTCTTGCTTCATTTCCATGTTGTAAAACTCATCGTACCACTTGGGCTCAAAGAGAACGAGAGCTAGCTAGATTTCTTCTCTGAGACCACCCCTGAACTAGTATATCATGCTCTTCTCGTCAGGGACGTCTTGCTTAGCAAAACGGGCGAGCTTCTGAAACATCTTGTTGTACTCATAGACAGACATAGAGCCTTGCTTCAGGTTGCGGAATTCCTCACACTTGCTTTCAACCATGCTCTGAGGGATATGATGAGCTTTGAAGTCTTGACGGAATTCATCCCAGGTAATCACACGGCCTCCTCTGGAATCTTTGTACTGCTAAAACCATTCTGCAGCTTGGTCTTTGTGGTGGAAGGAAGCGAACTTGACAAAGTCCTCAGGCCTGACGTTACTGCACTCGAGATGCTTGCATATGTCCACGAGCCAATCATCAGCGTCTGTTGCCTCAACACAATTATTGAAGGTCTTTGGCTGGTTAGCAAGGAACTGGTTGAGTGTAGCAAACTAATTCTGATTGTTGCCTTGGCCCTGGTTCGCTTGGTTGCGCTCTTGAAGAAGTTGCATGATCAGCTGTGTGTTTGCATTGGTAGCGGCCATCACAACTTGCCATGCCTCCGGAGGTGGAGGTGGTGGTGGCGGATCAGGATACGGGGTCGTGCGCGTTGGAGGAGCCATCCTGAAGAGGTTGACATCCATTAGCACATTGACAGACAAATATTGATGCTGAATCAAACGGGTTGAAATTGCAACATATAGTCTTCACATACGAACAAAATGAACGAATGCATTCCAATTGACATGGTCACATATCCATAAATTGAGAAGCCACTTAGAATTTAGGTAGAAGAATAAAACCAACAAGGTACGGAACAAGAACGAATACTTGGTGAGGATTACCCAATCCCAAACCAAATATCCGCAGAAGAAAAACTAGAGCTACAAGAATTCCCACCTATGAAACTCCCGAACCTTTCTGGTTATGCAATCAGGTGTTGGGGATACAGGGGAAGCATAATATCTCACCCAAATATAGCAAATCCTACATCCAGCTGTATCCATCCTTCAACACATAACCGAGAAAAACTTCAGAAATCGTCTAGCTCAACCTTCAAAAAGCATCCGTTATACAAGTTATGGCAATACTCCCGAACTCCCGCCCCAGTACTGGGTGGCGTCGAGGTTATCTCACCAACAATTGCATAAAAGAGATTTTCGATGTCGGCGAAACTAAACTCAGGTATTCCAGAACTGCAACGATAAAATTGTGACGACAACACCTCGGAGCTCAACTCCCCGGGACACTGCCACAACCCCTAAATGACAGAAGGCACCAAGAACAATGTTCTCGTCACAAATCGATCGGAACGATTCCAAGATACCCACGTGATCCTAATTTTTTTTAGTGAAATTTGAGAAGAGAAGAGTCAAAACTCTACGTCAGGATGCCTCACCAGAGCGACGAAGGGACTGAGGAGTAAAAAGAAGTCCTAACTCTCCGATATATATAATCCTAAATGACTCAAAACATTTTTCTAGACTCAACAACGCCAGCTATTCGATCAATCAGGGGTGCTCCTAAGGTCGGGGAAGGCTCTGATTACCAACTTGTAACGCCCTCGATGCGGCTATATCTCCTACGTGTCGAAGAACGACTTAGAGGCATAACCGCATTGAAGGTAATGTCGCAAGTAAGGTAATCTTCACAACAACCCATGTAAATACATAATAGGGGAAGAAGGTACATAGTTGGCTTACACTCGCCAGATCACACAAATACAAGAATAACATTACAATCATCCAATACACTCATGGTCCGACTACGGTACCAAAATAAAAGAACAACCCCAACTTGCGACACGGTCCCCGATCGCCCCAACTGGGCACCACTACTGATCATCTGGGAAAGACACATAGTAACGACGAGAGTCTTCATCGAACTCCCACTTGAGCTCAAGCGCATCATTTGGAACGGTATCATCGGTCCCTGCATCTGGTTTGGAAGTAATCTGTGAGTCACGGGGACTCAGCAATCTCGCACCCTCGCGATCAAGACTATTTAAGCTTATAGGAAAGGCAAGGTAAATATGTGGAGCTGCAGCAAGCGACTAGCATATATGGTGGTTAACCTGTTCGCAAAAGAGAGCGAGAAGAGAAGGCAAAGCACGAACGAAGAACTATGATCAAGAAGTGGTCCTAGAACAACCTACGTCAAACATTACTCCAACACCATGTTCACTTCCCGGACTCCGACGAGAAGAGACCATCATGGTAACACACGCGGTTGATTCATTTTAATTAAGTTAAGTTTCAAGTTATCTACAACCGGACATTAACAAATTCCCATCTGCCCATAACCGTGGGCACGGCTTTCGAAAGTTCAAATCCCTGCAGGGGAGTCCCAACTTAGCCCATCACAAGCTCTCACGGTCAACGAAGGATATTCCTTCTCCCATTCCGATCAGACTCGGCATCTTGGTTTTACAGGACATCCTCGACAATGGTAAAACAAATCCAGCAACACCACCGGAATGTGCCGACAAATCCCGATAGGAGCTGCACATATCTCATTCTCAGGGCACACCGGATTGCCCAAGGTTCCGGTAGGCCAGCCCAGAGTTGCCCCTGGTGGCCACCGGCAGCTGACAGGTTCGACCAACACTCAGAGGAGCACTGGCCCGGGGGTTTAAATAAAGATGACCCTTGAGTCCGCGGAACCCAAGGGAAAAAGAGGCTAGGCGGCGAATGGTAAAACCAAAGTTGGGCATTGCTGGAAGAGTTTTATTCAAGGCGAACTGTCAAGGGGTTCCCATTATAACCCAACCGCGTAAGGAACGCAAAATCCGGGAACATAACACCGATATGACGGAAACTAGGGCGGCAAGGGTGGAACAAAACACTAGGCAAAAGGCCGAGCCTTCCACCCTTTACCAAGTATATAGATGCATTAAGATAACAAGATAATATGGTGATATCCCAAAAATAAACAAGGTTCCAACAAGGAACGGTCTCCAATCTTCACCTGCAACTAGCAACGCTATAAGAGGGGCTGAGCAAAGCGGTAACATAGCCAATCAACGGTTTGCTAGGACATGGTGGGTTAGAGGTTTGACATGGCAATTTGGGAGGCATGATAAGCAAGTGGTAGGCATTGTAGCATAGGCATAGCAAAAGAGCAAACATCTAGCAAGCAAAGGTAGAAGTGATTTCGAGGGTGTGATCATCTTGCCTGCAAAGTTTTCAGAGTTGACTTGATCCTCGTAAGAAAACTCAACAGGCTCCTCATTAGCGAACTCGTCTCCCGGCTCTACCCAAACAAGACAAACAAGCAAAAGGAACACAATCAACCACGTGCAATGCTCAAACAAGCATGATGCAAACATGGTATGCTATGCGGGATGCGGTATGTGATGCATGTGCAAGATTTGACAAGGAATGATTGAACCTAGCCTCAACTTGGAAATACAAGAGTGCCACTGGAAAGGTGAGGTGATTTCGGTTGAAATCGATATAAAGATCACCGGAATCGGATGCACGGTTTGGAAATGGCAAGCAAAACAAATATGGCACCTGTCTGCGATAATCACCAAATAGCCATCTAAATGCATCAAGATAATTATGCTACATCACTAAAACATGACAACAAAATAAATGGAAGGGATACACTCATGATGCTTGACAAAAGATGAACACTGAGCTACGGCCAATTCATCCTTTAACAGGTTCAAACAAGCATGGCAAAAGTGCAAATGATAACAGGTTTCAGACTTAGTGAAATTAACACAAGTCTGAAATTTAACATCAGGTAGCACACTTTGGAGCATGAAATTAAAACAAGTCTGGAATTTAACATCAGGTGTTCACGAGCTCGATGCACTCACTATATAGAATGGCATGACAAACTAAGCATACACCCATCAAGAATACATGGCATAGAAACTAGACATGGCAAGAACGACAACATAGAATGCACGGATCAATAGCAACATCTTCGGCAAAATCGCTAACAAGTCAACAATCTGCCAGGATTCACGAAGTAGCAAAAGTAGAGCTCGATTGAATCAAGATAGGGTGCTCCATAAATGCAAACAAAGACTTGGATGGATAGAGCACCACAATGTTAACAAATCATCCTTACTGATGATCCTCAAAAGAGGCACGGATCACTAGGAAATAACATGAACATATGGCATACCGACAAAATCAGGACAAGGACTTAGTGAAATTCTAAGTCCCTGAAATCAGCATTACCGATTGCACTACTTTGCAAGCTTATGCTAGTCACCACACATATCACAAAAATACATGGTAAGCACCTCTGTAAAGATGGCATGGCATATAACAAAACACATGTAGATCTTAGGAGCATATCATGCACACATTAGTCATGGCAAAAATGACAAATATCTATTTGATGAAACAGATCTGATAATTTTATCACATAGCCCTCTTCCAACAGCATTTCGGGCGTCAAGATGAGCTCAAATGAAAATGATGCAGTGAGATGAAATGATGTACTCTCTGAGGCGAACATTTTGATACGCTACACGCTCAAATCGGAGCTACGGATGCAGAGTTATAACATGCCAAAGTTTGCAAATAATCTAGGGTTAGGGGATGAAAGTCAACCCTCTCAGATCTAGATCTGGATCCAACCGGACTGTAGCAGGGAGCGGAAAACGAGGATCAACGGCGACGTCGGGGAAGAAGAAGCAGCGGCCGACGGGGACAGCGAGGTCGCCGGAGCGGGATCCGGCCGAAGCTGCGGTGGCCGGGGTCGGAGACGCGCGGTGAGGCCGGGCGGTGAGGACGGGCGCCGACCACCGGGCGGCAGGCGGCGGAGGCACCCGGCGTTGGCTCGGCGGTGGTTGTCGTGGTTGGCCATGGCGGCGGAGGGCGGTGGAGCTCCTAGGCTCAGGCGGCGAAGCGCCTCGGCGGCAGCGACAGGCGCGTGGGGTCGGGCGCTCGGGCCCCTGCGCGGCTCAGGCGGGCCGGCCCCGGGCCGGGCGGGCCGCGGTGGCGGTGAACTGGGACCGGGGAAGCAGCGAATGGGAGAAGGCCACGTGGCGGCGGACGGGCAGGTCGGACGTGTCCGTCCGGACTGAAATCTCTCCGGCGGCGCGGTAGGGAAAAAGGACAAGGGTTTTGCCCAAAAATTTCGGGGAGTGGCCTTTAAATAGAGGTAGAGGAGGCTAGGAAGCTCCAAATGGAGTGCGGTTTTCGGCCACACGATCGGGATCGAATGCTCTAGAGGATGCGGAAGGTTTTGGTGGGCTTTGGGCCAAATTGGAAGGGTGTTGGGCTGCAACACAAACGAGGCCTTCTCGGTCCCTCGGTTAACCGTTGGAGTATCAAACAAAGTCCAAATGGCACGAAACTTGACAGGCGGTCTACCGGTAGTAAACCAAGGCCACTTGGCAAGTCTCGGTCCGATCCGGAAATGTTTAACCCCGACACATGAAAAGAGGTAGAAAGGACCACCGGAGGAGATAGGAGCGCCGGAATGCAAAACGGACAATGGGGAAAATGCTCAGATGCATGAGACAAACATGTATGCACATGCAATGCACATGATGACATGATAAGAGATGCATGACAAAGGCAACAACACACGGGGAAAAAAACCCAAACCCGAGGAAAATAAAATAACTTAGGCCGGAAACAGCAAGAGTTGGGATGCATATAAGGTAAATTACATCCGGGGTGTTACATCAAAGTGGCCCAAAACCCACCTAAATCCCCTCCATCATCTAGGTCGTTCAATCACGATCGCGTGGCCGCAAACCGTGCTTAATTTGGAGCCTCCTAGCTCCTCCGACCTATAAAAGGTCCTCCCATTCCAAATCCGGATCAAACCCTAGACCCCTCCCTCTCCTCGCGCCGCCAGACAGAAACCGGCCGGCCAGACGTGTCCGCCCGCGCCGCCGCCGCCACGTGGCACGCCACGATTTGCCCGTGCCCGCGCCCCACTTCGCCGGCCCGCTCGGCCCGCGGGAGGCCCTCCCGGGCCCGCTCGCCGCCTCCCCGCGCCGCCCGAGCCTCGCTGCGCCGCCCGCCACCATGTTGCCAGCGCAAGCGCCGCCCATCGCCTCCAAGGCGCCCTGCGGCGCCTGCCTGCTCCGGTCGCCGCCCACAACCCGCGACCGTGCCGGCGTGCCCCCTCCACCGCCGCCTCGCCGCCTCCAGGACCGGATCCGGTGCCCCAACCTCGCCGGCCCTCTCCTCCGATCTCCGGCGAATGACTCCTCCGACTCGGGCGAACTATTCCGACATACCTCGAAGAACGTGCCCCGGATCCAGATCTGAGAGAGGGTTGACTTTTGCCTTAATCTCAGTCAATTTTTGCATTCTTCATCATGCCATAACTCTACAATCGTGGCTCCGTTTCGGGCGTGTAGTATGTCAAATTGTTCGTCTCGATGAGTACTTCATTTCATCTCATTCCATCATGTTCATTTGAGCTCATCTTGATTCCGTAAATGCTGTTGCAAGAGTGCTAGTTTATATTAGTTTCAGATCCATATCAGCAATTGGACATTTGTCATTTTTGCCATGATTAATGAGTGCCTCCTATGAACTTGAGCCCTACATGAGTTTTGAAGTATGCCATGCCATCTTTATAGGGGTGTATGCCATGTATTTTTGTGATATTTGTGGTGACTAGCACAAGTATGCAAAGTAGCTCTCATAATGTTGCTGATTTCAGTGACTTAGAAATCTTCTAAGTCATTTTCCTGATTATATTTTTATGCCATGTATTCATGTTGCTACCGAGTGATCCATGCCTCTTTTGAGCATGATCAGTAAGGATGTTTGTAGATATTGTGGTGCTCTATCCATCCATGTCTTTGCTTGCAATTATGGAGCACCCTAGCTTAAGTCAACCGAGCTCTACTTTTGCTATAAAATGTTCCTGGCAGAATGTTTACATGTTAGGAATTTTTGCCGAGGTTGTTGTAGTTGATCCATGCATGCTATGATGTTGTTCTTGCCATGTTTAGCTTGTTTGCCATGTCTACTTGCTGGGTGTAGGCTTGTTTTGTCATGCAATGCCTCATGGTGAGTGCATCGAGCTCGTAAACATGCCTACTTAATATCTGTTTTGCCATGTTCCCGTTTTCTACTAAGTCTAAATTTGTTAACGATAATTGCTATGTTCACATGGTTGCCATTGTATTTTCTGATCCCTTTTGGCTTATGGTCAGTAAGAGACTTTTGTTGTACGCTTTGAGTAGCTTCATGCCATGCCTTGCTTTGCCATGATATATTCCTGTAGCATGTTGTTATCTTGCTCTAAACATTGCTTCCTGATGTTAAATTCCTGACATGTTGTTATTTTCAGTAAGTCTGTAACCTGATATCTTTTGCACTTTTGCCATCCTTGTTTGTACCTGCTATTAAGTGAATTAGCCGTAGCTCAGTGTTCATCTTTTGTCAAGCATCTTGAGTGGATCCCTGCCATGTATTTTCTTGCTATGTTAGAGTGCAGTAGATTGTTGTTCTTGATGCATTTAGATGGCCTCGTGCTGTTAATCGCGGATCGGTGCCATATTTGTTTTGCTTGTCTTTTGCAAACCGTGCATCCGATTCTGGTGATCTTTATATCGATTTCGACCGAAATCAACTCATCTTTCCAGTGCCACTCTTGGTTTTCCAAGTTGAGGCCAGGTTCAATCTTTCCTTTCTGAAGCATGCATATGCATATCACATCCCGCATATCATTGCCATGTTTTGCATCATGTTGCTTGTGCATTGCACGTGGTTGATTGTGTCTCCCTTTGCTTGTGTTCTTGCTTTTGAGTAGAGCCGGGAGAGGAGTGCGTGTTTGAGGAGCCCGTTGAGTACGTTTATGAGGATCAAGCTAACGTCAACTCGGAGAACTTTGCAGGCAAGATGACCATACCCTCGAAATCACTTCTATCTTTGCTTGCTAGATGCTCGCTCTATTGATATGCCTATGCTACCATACCTACCACTTTCTTATCATGCCTTCCATATTGCCATGTCAAACCTCTAACCCACCTTGACCTAGCAAACCGTTGTTTGGCTATGTTACTGCTTTGCTCAGCCCCTCTTATAGCGTTGTTAGTTGCAGGTGAAGATTGGAGTTTGTTCCTTGTTGGAACATGTTTATTGTTGGGATATCATTATTATATCTTGTCTATTTTAATGCATTTATATACTTGGTAAAGGGTGGAAGGCTCGGCGTTATGCCTGGTGTTTTGTTCCACTCTTGCCGCCCTAGTTTCCGTCATACCGGTGTTATGTTCCTTGATTTTGCATTCCTTAAATGGTTGGGTTATAATGGGAACCCCTTGACAGTTCGCCTTGAATAAAACTCCTCTAGCAATGCCCAACATTGGTTTTACCATTTGCCACCTAGCCTCTTTTCCCTTGGGTTCTGCGGACTCAAGGGTCATCTTTATTTTAAACCCCCGGGCCAGTGCTCCTCTGAGTGTTGGTCCAACCTGTCAGCTGCCGGTGGCCACCAGGGGCAACTCTGGGCTGGCCCACCAGAACCTTGGACAATCTGGTGTGCCCTGAGAACGAGATATGTGCAGCTCCTATCGGGATTTGTTGGCACATTCGGGTGGCTTTTCTGGTTTAGTTTTACCATTGTCGAGATGTCTTGTAACCGGGATTCCGAGTCTAATCGGATTGTCTTGGGAGAAGGAATATCCTTCGTTGACCGTGAGAGCTTGTGATGGGCTAAGTTGGGACTCCCCTGCAGGGATTTGAACTTTTGAAAGCCGTGCCCGCGGTTATGGGAAGATGGGAATTTGTTAATGTATGGTTGTAGAAAACCTGAAACTTGACTTAATTAAAATGAATCAACCGAGTGTGTGGCCGTGATGGTCTCTTTTCGGCAGAGTCCAGGAAGAGAACACGGTCTTGTGTTATGCTTGAACATAGGTTGCTCTAGGATCACTTCTTGATCATAGTTTCTCGACCGTGCCTTTGCCTTCTCTTCTCGCTCTCATTTGCGTATGTTAGCCACCATATATGCTAGTGCTTGCTGCAGCTCCACCTCATACCTTTTTACCTTTCCTATAAGCTTAAATAGTCTTGATCGCGAGGGTGTGAGATTGCTGAGTCCCCGTGACTAACAGATTACTTCCAAAACTAGATGCAGGGACCGATGATACCGCTCCAGGTGATTCGACTGAGCTCAAGTGGGAGTTCAATGAGGACTCAGGACGATACTACGTTTCCTTTCCAGACGATCAGTAGTGCTGCCCAGTTGGGGCGATCGGGGACTTTGTTGCATTTGGGATTATTCTTTATTTTGGTTCCGTAGACGGACCTTGATTGTATCTGGATGAATGTAATGATATTTATGCTATTGTGTGACGTGGCGAGTGTAAGCCAACTATGTACCTTTTTCCTTATTCATTACATGGGTTGTGTGAAGATTGCCCCACTTGCGACATTGCTTACAATGCAGTTATGCCTCTAAGTCGTGCTTCGACATGTGGGAGATATAGCCGCATCGTGGGCGTTACATCGCGGGCCGGCGGACGCACAGGCTGCGCTACTCATGGCATGCAAGGTCCTGCACTACCGCGTGGTCGACGACTTCTATGAAAACTGGATGGACCACATCGCCGAGCTTGTCACAGCCGCTTGGCGCTCTCCTACGCCGTCCCTCTCGCTACCTCGCCCGCCGCCTACTGCAGGAGACGTAGCCCATGGAGCGCCTCCGCCACCTCCCCGTCAAGACGTCGCCCTCAGATCAAGGCACGAGGCCCCATGGCATGACCCGCCATGCAGGGCGCCCGCGCGTGAAGAAGAAAGCTATCAAGAGGTCCAGTGGCCGCAAGAAGATGCTCCAGCACTCCTTGCACCACCACTCAAGACCGCGTGCCGGCTGCGGTGGTGACGCATGAGCGCCAAGATCAGGCTCCACCTCCATGTCGGGCTCCCATTACCACCACGGGCTGCCGAGCCTTCACTCCCGAGCTATGCAGCATCGTCTGGCCGGGGAAGTTCAAGCCCGACCTGCCTCCACGCTATGACAGCACCCCCAACCCTGCAGAGTTCCTACAACTCTACGAGCTGAGCATCGAGGTGGCCAATGGCGACGAGAAGGTCATGGCGATCTGGTTTCCCATGGCCCTCAAGGATGGCGCACGCGTGGGTCCTGAACCTGCCTGCGGGATCGATCTCCTCCTAGGGCGAGATGCGTGAGCATTTTGTCGCCAACTTCTAGGGCACTCGTGACCGCCTTCCTGCTGCGGGTGACCTGCAGTGCATCAAGCAGCAGCTAGGGGAAACCCTGCAACACTATATCCAGCGCTTCAACAACATTCGCCTCAAGATCCCAAGGTGTCGGATGAAGCCATCATATTAGCATTCTCTGATGGCGTCTGTGATGTCAAGATGAAGGAGGAGCTCGCCATACATGAGGACATGTGCACGGCTCTAGAGATGTTTAACATGGCGACCAAGTGCGCGAGAGCTGAGGAAGCACGCCTCTCCCTCCTCGATCTCCGAGGGGCTGACTCAGAAGACAAGAAGGCCAAGGCCTAGCACGTGAAGCGCAAGGGGGCGGTCGTGCTCGCGGCTGAACCAGGGATGAAGCGCGGCTACGACCACCCGGAGTCATCCAAGGGCAGCCGTCCGTTCTACGTCTTCCACAACGTACACAACCATGATACGTCCATTTTGCATCATGATTTCTTATTGTTATTTATAATGTTTTTATCCATAATAATGCTTTTTGGAGTAATTCTAATGCCTTTTCTCTCATAATATGCAAGGTATGCACAAAGAGGGAGAATTCCAGCAGTTATAAATATGGACCTGGAAAAGCTACATCAGGCCACCTATTCTGCACAACTCCAAATGAGCTGAAACTTCATGGAGAATTTTAATGGAATACATGAGGAATATTGGAGCCAATAAGTACCAGATGGCGCCCACCAGGTGGGCACAACCCACCTGGGCGCGCTAGGGAGCCTAGGCGCGCCCTGGTGGGTTGTGCTCACCCAGGCCCACCTCCGGTGCCCATCTTTTGGTATATGAGTCATTTTGACCTAGAAAAAATAAAGAGAGTACTTTTGGGATGGAGCACCGCCGCCTCAAGGTAGAACTTGGGCAGAAGCACTTTTGCCCTCCGGTGGAGCGGTTCTGCCGGGGGAACTTCCCTCCCGGAGGGGGAAATCATCATCATCATCATCACCAACAACTCTCCCATCTTGGGGAGGGCAATATCCATCAACTTCTTCAACATAACCATCTCCTCTCAAGCCCTAGTTCATCTCTTGTGTTCAATCTTGTTACCGAAACTATAGATTGGTGCTTGTGGGTGACTAGTAGTGTTGATTACATTTTGTAGTTGATTTAATATATGGTTTATTTGGTTGAAGATTATATGTTCAGATCCAATATGCTATTTAATACCCCTCTGATCTTGAGCATGATTATCATTTGTGAGTAGTTACTTTTGTTCTTGAGGTCACGGGAGAAATCATGTCGCAAGTAATCATGTGAGCTTGATATGTGTTTGATATTTTGATAGTATGTATGTTGTGATACCCATAGTGGTGTCATGCGAATGTCGACTACATGACACTTCACCATATTTGGGCCTAAGGGAATGCATTGTGGAGTAGAAATTAGATGATGGTTTGCAAGAGTGACAAAAGCTTAAACCCCATTTTATGCGCTATTCCGTAAGGGACCGATTGGACCCAAAAGTTTAATTCTATGGTTAGAATTTATCCTTAATAATTTTCTCGTAGTTGCGGATGCTTGCGGGAGGGTTAATCATAAGTAGGAGGTTTGTTCAAGTAAGAACAACACCTAAGCACCGGTCCACACGCATATCAAATTATCAAAGTACCGAACACGAATTAAGCCAACATGATGAAAGTGACTAGATGAAATTCCTGTGTACCCTCAAGAACGCTTTGCTTATCATAATAGACCATTTTGGCCTGTCCTTTGTCTCAAAAGGATTGGGCTACCTTGCTACACTTTTGTTACTACTATCGTTACTTGCTCGTTACAAATTATCTTGCTATCAAACTACTCTGTTACTTACAATTTCAGCACTTGCAGAGATTACCTTGTTGAACACCACTTGTCATTTGCTTCTTCTCCTCACTGGGTTCGACACTCTTACTTATCGAAAAGAGATACAATTGAACCCCTGTACTTGTGGGTCATCGAGGCTATTTTCTGGCACCGTTGCTGGGGAGTGAAGCGCCTTTGGTAAGGAAACATTTATATAGTGTGCTAAAATTTATTGCCACTTGTTACTATGGAAAACAATCCTTTGAGGGATTTGTTCAGGGTATCTTCACCTCGTTTGGAACCACAATTAGCTACCCCTCAAACTAGTGCACCTACTGAAAATATTGAATATGAAATTTCTTCGGGTATGATAGAACAACTGCTAGCTAATCCTTATGGAGGAGATGGAATCGAACATCGTGATATGAATTTGATATATGTAGAACAAATTTGTGGATTGTTTAAGCTTGCAGGTGTACCCAGGTATGAAGTTATGAAAAATCTTTTCCCTTTATCTTTGAAGGGAAAAGCATTGGCATGGTATAGGCTATGTGATGATATTGGATCTTGGAATTGGAATCGTTTGAAATTGGAGTTCCACCAAAAAATTTACCCGATGCGTCTAGTTCATCATGATCGGAATTATATATTTATATATATATAATGGCCTCGTGAAGGAGAAAGTATCGCTCTAGCTTGGGGGAGGCTTAAGTCAATGTTATATTCATGCCCCAATTATGAGCTCTCGAGAGAAATTATTATCTAGAATTTTTATGCTCGGCTTCTCGTAATGATCAAACCATGCTTGATACTTCTTGTGCTCGTTCTTTTATAAGAAGACTATTGAATTCCGATGGGATCTTTTGGAAAGAATTAAACGCAACTCTGGAGATTGGGAACTCGACAAAGGTAAAGAGTCATGTATTAAACTTAAGTATGATTGTGTGAAATCTTTTATGGATACCGATGCTTTTCAAAAGTTTAGCACTTAATATGGACTTGACTCTGAGATAGTAGCCTTCTTTTGTGAATCATTTGATACTCATGTTGAACTCCCTAAAGAGAAGTGGTTTAGGTATCACCCACCTATTAAAGAAGAAACTAAAGAACCGGCACCGATTAAAGAAGAAACTATGCTTTATAATGTTGATCTAGTTGTTCCTTCTGCTTATATAGAGAACCCACCTTTCCCTGTTAGGATAAAGGAACATGCTAAAGTTTTAATTGTGGTTAACAAAAGCTATATTAGAACACCTAAACCTGATGAACAAATTAAATTAGAAACTAGTATTGCTCTGGTTAAGGATCTCTTGGAAGAAGATATGGATGGTCATGTTATTTACTTCTGTAAAGAAGCTGCTAGAATTGCCAAACCTGATAAAAAAGTTAAACATGGACCTGTTGTCAGCATTCCTATCATCTCAGTTAAAATAGGAGATGACTGTTATCATGGTTTATGTGACATAGGTGATAGTGTGAATGCTATTCCCTACACCTTATATCAAGAAATTATGAATGACATAGCACCCGCAGAAATAGAAGACATAGATTTTACTATTAAACTTGCTAATAGAGACACAATATCACCGATTGGGATTGTTAGGGATGTTGAAGTCTTGTGTGGGAAAATTAAATACCCTACTGATTTTCTTGTTCTTGATTCCCCACAAGACAACTTATGTCCCATTATCTTTGGTAGACCTTTCTTGAACATTGTTAATGCTAGAATAGATTGTGAGAAGCAAACTGTCGGTGTTAGTTTTGGTGATGAGTCTCATGAATTTAATTTTTCCAGTTTTGTAGAAAGCTTATTGAAAAAGAATTGCCTAGTAAGGATGAATTAATTGGTATTGCTTCTATTGCTGTACCACCTACTGATCCTTTAGAAAAACATTTGCTAGACCATGAAAATGATTTACATATGCATGAAAGAAATGAAATAGATAAAATTTTCTTTGAACAACGTGCTCTTCTTAAACACAATTTGCCTATTGAAACTCTAGGAGGTCCTCCTCCACCTAAAGGTGATCCTATGTTTGAATTAAAACAATTGCTAAACACTTTGAAATATACTTATCTTGATGAAAAGAAGATATATCGTGTTATTATTAGTGCTAACCATTCAGAACATGAAGAAGAAAGATCATTAAAAGTTCTAAGGAAGCACCGAGCTGCTATTGGATATACTCTTGATGATTTAAAGGGCATTAGTCCCAGTTTATGTCAACACAAAATTAATATGGAACCTGATGCTGAACCCGTTGTTGATCACCACGTCGGTTAAACCCGAAGATGAAAGAAGTGGTAAGAACGGAAATATTAAAACTTCTGCAAGCAGGTATAATCTATCCTATAGCTGATAGTAGATGGGTAAGTCATGTTCATTGTGTCCCTAAGAAAGGAGGTATTACTGTTGTTCCTAATGATAAAAATGAACTTATTCCAGAAAGAATTGTTGCAGGCTATAGAATGGTAATTGAATTTTGGAAAGTGAACATAGCAACTAGAAAATTTTATTACCCTCTGCCTTTTATTAATCAAATGCTTGAAAGATTATCTAAGCACACACATTTTTGCTTCCTTGTTGGATATTCTGGTTTTTCACAAATACCCGATTCTCAACCTGATCCAGAAAAGACCACTTTTACTTCTCCCTTTGGAACTTATTCTTATAGATGTATGCCTTTTGGTTTATGTAATGCACTTGCTACCTTCCAAAGATGTATGACCACTATATTCTCTGTCTTTTGTGAAAATATTGTTGAGGTTTTCATGGATGACTTTTCTGTTTATGGGAAGTCTTTTGATGATTGATTAAGCAATCTTGATCAAGTTTTGCAGAGATGTGAACAAACAAATCTTGTCTTCAATTGGGAGAAGTGCCACTTTATGGTTAATGAAGGCATTGTCTTGGGTCATAAAATTTCTGAAGCAGTTATTGAAGTGGACAAAGCTAAGTTTGATGCAATTGAGAAAATGCCATGTCCTAAAGATACAGAAGGTATTCGTAGTTTCTTAGGTCATGCTGGTTTCTATAGGAGATTTATCAAAGAATTTTCTAAAATTTCTAGGCCTCTTACTAGTCTCTTGCAAAAGGATGTTCCTTTTGTTTTTGATTAAGATTGTCTAGAAGCCTTTGAAACACTCAAGAATGCCTTAATTTCTGCACCTATTGTTCAACCACCTGATTGGAACTTGCCTTTTGAAATTATGTGTGATGCTAGTGATTATGTTGTTGGTGTTGTTCTAGGACAAAGAGTTGATAAGAAACTTAATGTAATTCATTATGCTAGTAAAACTCTAGATAGTGCTCAAAGAAATTATGCCACTACTGAAAAAGAATTCTTAGCAGTTGTGTTTGCTTGTGATAAATTTAGACCTTATATTGTTGCTTCCGAATTAACTATTCACACAAACCATGCTGCTTTTAAATATCTTATGAAAAAGAAAGATGCTAAACCTAGACTTATTTGACGGGTTCTCTTGTTACAAGAATTTGATTTACATATCATTGATAGAAAACGAGCTGAGAACCCAGTAGCTGATAATTTATCTAGGCTTGAAAATGTGCTTGATGACCCACTACCTATTGATGATAGTTTCCCTCATGAGCAGTTTGCTGCAATAAATGTTTCTCACAGTACTCCTTGGTATGCTAATTACATTGTTGCTAAATATTTCCACCTAGCCTTTACATGCCAACTAAAGAAAAAATTCTTCTATGATTTAAGACATTACTTTTGGGATGACCCACATCTTTATAAAGTAGGAGTAGATGGTATTTTTAGACGTTGTGTACCTGAGCATGAACAGGGACAAATCCTACGTAAATGTCACTCTGAAGCTTATGGAGGGCATCATGCTAGAGATAGAACTGCTCACAAGGTATTGCAATCTGGATTTTATTGGCCTACTCTCTTCAAGGATGCCCGTAAGGTCGTCTCATCTTGTGATGAATGTCAAAGGATAGGTAATATCGGTAAGCCTCAAGAAATGGCAATGAATTATTCACTTGTTGTTCAACCATTTGATGTTTGGGGATTTGATTACATGGGACCTTTTCCTTCCTCTAATGGGTATACACATATTTTGGTTGATGTTGAATATGTTACTAAATTGGTAGAAGCTATTCCGACCAGTAGTGCTGATCACAACACCTATATTAAAATGCTTAAGGAAGTTATTTTCCCAAGGTTAGGAGTCCCTAGATATGTAATTACTGATGGTGGTTCACACTTTGTCCATGGTGCTTTCCATAAAATGCTTGCCAAGTATGATGTTAACCATAGAATTGCATCACCTTATCATCCTCAGTCTAGTGGTCAAGTTGAACTTAGCAATAGAGAAATAAAATTAATTTTGCAAAAGACTGTCAATAGGTCTAGGAAGAATTGGTCTAAGAAATTAGATGATGCACTTTGGGCTTATAGACATATAAAAATCCTATGGCTATGTCTCCTTATAAAATGGTTTATGGAAAAGCTTGTCATTTGCCTCTTGAGTTAGAACATAAAGCATATTAGGCAATCAAAGAACTCAATTATGATTTCAAACTTGCCGGTGAAAAGAGGTTGTTTGATATTAGCTCATTAGATGAATGGAGAACCCAAGCTTATGAAAATGCAAAATTATTCAAAGAAACAGTTCAAATATGGCATGACAAAAGAATCCAAAAGCGTGAGTTTAAAGTCGGAGAATATGTTCTTTTGTACAACTCTCGTTTCAGATTCTTTGCAGGAAAACTCCTCTCAATATGGGAAGGCCCATATATCAACGAGGACGTTTATCGGTCTGGAGCCATGAAAATAAATAATTCTGAAGGTACTAACGCGAAGGTTGTCAATGGGAAACGAATAAAACATTATATGTCAGGTACGCCCATTAATGTTGAAAGTAATATTATCCAAACTTTGACACCAGAAGAACACATAAAAGAGTCCTTCCGGAACACTCTAGAATCGTGAAAATAAGGAGGTACGTGATACGGTAAGTAAATGGACTCCGAAAAATCTGCAAAAATATTTTACGTGTTACATTCTCCTCTCGGACTAACCCGCAGGAACCTCTAGAGCTTAACTACAGGCGGTCCTACCGGCCGCCCCTTTTTTATGCAATTCTCTTGCACGTTAAAGGGGCTCCTGAGCATCACGCCTCTGGAGCTCCAACTAACTCTCCAGCCGTCACCCCCTGGCCTTGACCACGGCATCGCGACCTGGCATACCAGGGGCGGTTGAGCCTTGCTCGAGGGCCGGGACCTGAGGACGCAGAGCATTTAGATGAGCAAGGAAAGGCCGGCGTGAGCCCTACCTAGTAGCATCACCGCTAAAGCGCAAATTGGGCGCCACACAAGGAATCACCTCAGGCTCGTCAAGATAAGTTACTTATACAAACAAGCGCGAACCTGGTGTCGGTGTCAAAACTGACCGATCTCGGGTAGGGGGTCCCTAACTGTGCGTCTGAGGATCAAGGGAAACAGGAGACAAGGGTGACATGATGTTTAGCCAGGTTCGGGCCCTCTTAATGGAGGTAAAACCCTAAGTCTTTCTTGATTGTATTTGATGAGTATAGGGGTTACAAGAGTCGATCTACCTCAAGATCGTAAGGGCTAAACTCTAGATGTCTAGCCTATGTGATTTGTCTTAGCCTCTACGGACGAAACCCTCCGGTTTATATAGACACCGGAGGGGTCTAGGGTTGTACAGAGTCGGTTTACAGAGAAAGGAAATAATACATCCGAATGCTGAGCTTGCCATCCACGCAAGGGAGAGTCCCATACGGACACGGGGAAAGGTCTTCTGCCTTGTATCTTCACGGCCCTCCAATCCAGCCCATACCAAATTGTCCGGACGCCCGGAGACCCCTTAGTCCATGACTCCCACAGTAGCCCCCGAGCTTACCTTCAATGACGACGTAGTCTTCGGCTCGGTTCTTTGGCTTTGCAAGGCAGGTTCCTCATTATAATCCGGACTATCAATAATCTAGCGACAACCTCATCATGTATACGAGCGGTCCATGTAGGATGAATACACCCTGATGGCGCTTCGATTTTTGCGTGTAGGATGAATACGAACGGTCCATGTATTTTTTTTCAAATAAACCCTTCACAACACGCAGGCGGCGCCTGTCGTGGATTTGTCACGGCAGATGTCCTTAGTGTCAGGACTTAGTCGCGAGGCCAACGCATCTATGTGGTAGCTTGAGAGGGGTTGAGCAGGACGAGAGACGCAATGTTTTACCCAGGTTCGGCACCTCATGGTGGAGGTAAAAGCCTACATCCTGCTTCATTGATATTGATGATGACGACCACGGTTACAAGTGTGCTCTATCTCGAGAGCTATTGTCTAAACCTAACTTGTCCAACTTGTGGAACTTGTGAATCTTGTCCCCCTTTTGGGGAGCCCTGCCCCTCCTTATATATGTTGAAGGGGCGGGTTACATGTGGAGTCATATTAGGATTAGGACTAGTCTATCTTAATACAAACCGGATACAAGTCCTGGTCTTAACTCCTTGTAACGTAAATATTCCTCATGCCTGTCCTCTTAAACCGGCCCACTATTAAACGTGAACCGGCCTTCTGGGGCTTGGGCCTTGTCATCCGTCAGTCCCGTACACCGGATCACCAGTGAGTCATAATGACCAGGTGGGTTGCTTGTAAACCACCAGGTCAAGGCGGGTCGCCAGTAACTCGCCAAGTGTCAGCGGGGTCTTCAGATAAACCGCCAAGTCCTGTCCGGGTTAACTTCTGGCCGGTTTACGCCGCGGGGTATATCCCCGACATTAGCCCCCAAGTTTAGCTTGGATTTATTCATGGTAAACTTATGCTACAAAATAAACACACGAATAAATTTGACAGGTTATGCTCCGGGTTAAGAATTTTTGTAAACCGGTACCAGATCATCCTTAAGTCCTTGTTATTTCCTCCTTCTGGGAAATCCGGGTCAACAAACCAGCTTCATAATCAATTTTCCAACATTGTTTTGTCACAGAGAAATATTGTGAAGAATAACTCCTTTGACTCAGCTCCCAAAGCGTCGGTTTAAGAAATATGGGTCTTGAAATACTTATCTGATATTCAGCCGGTTTGAAGATGTAAAACTTGTCGGTTTAATATTACCAAAATGGCCGGTTTATAAATATTGATGGCACCGGGTCATAATTTTTGTCGACACCGGGTCATGTAATTGATCTTCCTGATTTGATCAAAACTGATAAAATGAAGATGTTCCGCCTTTATATGCATAATACCTGTAGCCCCCAAGTCTTAAGAGGAGAACATAGTGATAATTTAAGACTTGCTCCAATAAGTGTTTCAACCTTGAAGAAATTCGGTTTGTTCATCTCAAAACTGAATACTCCATATATGTAGCCCCCAAGTGCCGGGTTGTCATGCTTGCAGCAACCTGGGACTTGTAATTGCTTATAAAAACTTTAATCAGTGTAGCCCCCAAGGGCAGGTTCAGTAAGATAATATTGAGCCGGGACTTTATATATACTTCATTGAAAATAACATCATATGATGTAACTCCCATCATGGGGCTTGAACCCACGTCCACAAGGTTAAGAGCTTTGTGCTTTACCAACCAAGGAGTGGACCCTTCAATATAATGGATAAAAACTTGTGTACCTTGAATTGTTGACAGGAGCAATTGGTAGCCCCCAAGGGCCGGCTCATTATAATATGATGAGTTGGGTCTTCAATAAGACTAGTAAAAATGACTTTGCATTAGCCCCCAAGTGTCATGGTGCATGCTTGCAGCGACATGAGACTTGCATGTAATCTCAATTTGAATACTGTAGCCCCCAAGTGCCGGGTTGTAAGCCTGCAACGACTCGGGACTATTCCTTTCATTGTAGAATAAATCATATCCTTTGATAAAATAATAGCCACTGCGCTAAAGCGACTTTGAAAAAATAATACCGGTTATTAATAACCATAAAAATCCAGCCATGTTGGCTATTCAAGATAATATAATCCGGTATGAAAACCTTATTCATTCAATATCATAATGAAAATTCAGCCAAGTTTAGCTATTTGAATAATATGACCCAATGATTTATAAGCGCATGATTCCAATGGCGCAATCCAAATATATATACTGGTGACTTATAGTCCAAAGCCAGGCCTGTTTAACAAACCTGTTTCTGCATACAACAAGTTTAAAGTGTCCTGGCAGTTTACCGCCGGACGGGTCATAATGCCCAACATATAACCCGGGTATATAACCAAGGCTGCCTTTAAGAAAAATCAAATTTGAAATAGATCATACCTGTGACATTGAATCACATTGTTGGTTTTACGAACTTTTTGTAGTAAAGGTGATAACCCCAATCTTGAGTACTGATAACTCCTTCCATATTGTGCCGGTTTATGATAAAACCGTGTCGGGCTGTGATAACACCAGTTTACTCCATAATAGGATGGTAACAGAAAATCAAACTGGGCAGATAGTCTCCGGATTAAGATTTGACCGTGTTCCGTCAATTTATAATTGACAGTTTGGGCCGGTTTAAAACTTTGTCGGTTTAAAAATGCAACAAAAATAAAAGAAACAGTTATCAAGGAAAATACTAAAGCAAAGGCAATGATAAAACCATTTGCAAAAAGAGGCTTATTTGAGCTGATCAGATGGCGTTAGCATGGTCGGACACGACCAATCTCCCGATAGGTGTAGCTATGGTTCAAGTCAGCCAGGTCCCCAAATGAAACCGTGGCATTTATGCCGATCAAGTGGCATGGCAATGGTTCGGGTTCGACCAAGCCCCCAAGGATTCTGTGGCCTTAGGCCGATCAAGAGGCATGACTGGTTCAGACGTGACCAAGTCCCCAAGTGATCTGGTGGCTCTCGCCTATCAAGATGTATTGCATTGGTTCGGACACGACCAAGCCCCCAAGTGATATAACATGATGCTTTTGAAAATCTAACTCAAGGGGTAAACCAGAGGCCGTTTTAGAACAACTCCGTGTAACCACACATGATGTAAAAGAACAGAGACCCCGCTTTATGAAGCAGAAGCCCCCATGTGATCAATAATATGTCAGGCCAGTAAGGCGGGATACCCATGCTTGAACCGCGCATCATGGCAGCAGGTCCTCTTCTGCAATTTTTAACTTTTTGCAAGAGATAAATTCTTCTTGAACCGGGATCTTGAACCGGATATTGAGAGCTACAAAGCTTTGTGGGAGACATTTTTCCCTTGAACCGGATTTCAAACCGGAATCTTCATTTTTAGCCGGAAATTTTCTGACGGCCTTTAAACTCAAACTTGCGAGAAGTTAATTCCTTTTTGAACCAGACATTGTTAAACCAGATTTTTGAGAGCTGCAGTCAGAGTGACTTCCCTTGAGCCGGATTTTAAACCAGAATCCCTTCTGATGACCCGGATCTTCTTCATTGAGCCGGGATTTTGTAACTGTCATATACTTTCTAAACCGGAAATTTTCTGACGGCTTTTAAATTTTCATCAATAAAACAGTAGCCTCCAGGACTGGGTTATCTTTCCCTCCATCGTCCTGGGGTTCGTAAACTGGCTGAAACTGGCAAGATTTGCCGAGTCATGTCATCGTAGCCCCCGAGTCTCAAAGGTTCCTCAAGGAGTTGGCTTGAGACTCTCCATATTTGACTGTGATATAAACCGGCATAACTTGTATATCATTGATATTGATAGCACGATGTGAATCCACAGAAGGTTGAGGTGACTGTGGCGGGTTATAAATGATCCCGTATGATCCGTGTCAGCAACTCGGCCAATGGTTCCTTCCAAATGGTTGTTTGAAGTTTTTCCAAACTGTAGTGGTGACGACTTGTGCGCCTGCCCATTGAACCATCCAGTGCAGACGGCGGCTGATAATACATGATAATTTGCCTCCAATTTGTTGGAAGAAAACCAGGCTTCCCAAGTAGTGACTTGCTCATACTCAATAAACAGCTCATCCAGACAAGTGCGGCCCAGTGCGTTGATGTAGACCAGGCCGCGAGAGACGCACGGTAAAAAACGACCGCCGCATCAGAGGTGGCCCAAAACAGATGAGTCAGCCACAGCGCTGTAAACCGGCGCGGGTGAGTCAACCACATTTTCCTGCATCAACAATAGTGCAGACCAAGGCAAGGATAAACTGCTCTTTGACAACAATAATATATGCCAATAAAATATATCTTAGATGGATATCACCTAATGTGCCAGGCCAGAAATGATCCGCCATGAGATTGATGATCGCTTGGTGAAATTGAAGTCTCTCACGGATGAACCGGTGCGGACGGGTGAGTCGGCCGTGACGTTTGTAAGCCGGCGTGGACAGCGAGTCAACTGCGGCGTTATAAACCGGTGCGAGCGGGAGAATCGGCCGCAGGGGCGAACAATAAGTCAATTGCGTGTGCTGATGTAGCGGGGGTAGCAACCTGCACAGGATGAGCGCTAGTGCAAAAAATAATATCTGCTCACGCCCCTTTTGCAAGACCTTTTTGTGAGGAATAATGGTCTTGCGAGAAAAAAATAGCATAGACCAAATAATTGTTCTTTGATAAAAACAATGTGTTAAGAAAAATAAACTTAGATGGATATCACCTTGCATTTTCGCCGGATGAACAGGATGCTGGTGTTGGATGATACTGGACGTAGTCGTCGGATAAAAAAGACAACTCGTATATATGTATGTCTGATCTGACGTTCCACTAGCAATCAGTAGTCTTGATCCGTACGCGGATTAGTACCGCCAGCACTGCTTTGGAAACGAGCTAGCGTATCTTCACGTGGACTCTTCCCTTGGATTGATCCTTTACTTGGGGTCATGCTAGCAAGTACTAGCACTCCACGGATGAAGCCACCTGCGTATCTGTTCCCGAATCATGGTCTTATCCACGTCCGGGTCGTTTGGCACTTTTTTTTTCAACTGCTGGTCCACGTGCCTAAGGTTTCGGCCTTGATCCGTTGAAAAATTGGCAGAAGGCCTAGGAGGCCACGCCATGCAATAGCGATGGAGTCTGATGCTTCGAATTAGATTTGGACACGGACGACGGTGTTGGTCTCGGCGACTTGTCCCTCGTATCAACTGTTTTCGAATGCTAGACTTCGACTCAAACAGTCGGCCGCTCATCGATGAGCGAAACACGCGACCGTGAAGACTCGCCAAAATAGGAAAGAGCGGCTGCCGACGATGTAGATCCGATCGCACCGGATCTTCTTCATCCGGTTAACCGCGAGCTTCTCGAAACCCTGGAAAGATCCCTCCAAGAACTTAACACCACCGTGCACGAGCCCCACGGTGGGCGCCAACTATCGTGGATTTGTCACGGCAGATGTCCTTAGTGTCAGGACTTAGTCGCGAGGCCAACGCATCTATGTGGTAGCTTGAGAGGGGTTGAGCGGGACGAGAGACGCGATGTTTTACCCAGGTTCGGCCCCTCACGGTGGAGGTAAAAGCCTACATCCTGCTTCATTGATATTGATGATGATGACCACGGTTACAAGTGTGCTCTATCTCGAGAGCTATTGTCTAAACCTAACTTGTCCAACTTGTGGAACTTGTGAATCTTGTCCCCCTTTTGGGGAGCCCTGCCCCTCCTTATATATGTTGAAGGGGTGGGTTACATGTGGAGTCCTATTAGGATTAGGACTAGTCTATCTTAATACAAACCGGATACAAGTCCTGGTCTTAACTCCTTGTAAGGTAAATATTCCTCATGCCTTTCCTCTTAAACCGGCCCACTATTAAACGTGAACCGGCCTTCTGGGCCTTGGGCCTTGTCATCCATCTGTCTCGTACACCGGATCACCAGTGAGTCATAATGACCAGGTGGGTTGCTTGTAAACCGCCAGGTCAGGGCGGGTCGCCAGTAACTCGCCAAGTGTCAGCAGGGTCTTTAGATAAACCGCCAAGTCCTGGCTGAGTTAACTTCTGGCCGGTTTACAACGCAGGGTATATCCCCGACAGCGCCTATGTAAAGGGATATGGATCTCCCAAGGCCATCTCGCACTACGTAGAAGGAAAAATCGGCCAAGTCTAGCCACAAAACAAAAGCCCTCGCCATGGCTAGCACCCCACGCTCCTCTTCGCACCCCCACGGCCCTCAAGAGGGCAATTGGCAAAGTTGCTCCATGCCTCACCACCAACTAAGCCGGCACCAAACACAGGGCTACCTCCCCCTCGCAGATCTAGTTCCCGTTCGAGCGGGGTTATATTCGATCGGCAACGACGTGAAAGCTGAGAATTTCCCCAACCCCAATAAGGAGGAGAGGGATTGCTTCTCCCCGTTTCTATTACGGGGCCTAGGATTTCCAATCCACCCCTTCCTCCAGGCGTTATTGTAATTTTATGGCCTCCAACTACATAACCTCACTCCAGGTTCAATTCTGCACATCTCAGGTTTTGTTGCCCTCTGCGAGTTGTTCCTAGGCATCGAGGCCCATTTTGGATTATGGAGGAAATTCTTCTGCCTCGTTCCCTGCCACAAAGGGGGTTCCATATTTAAAGTGGGTGGCACCGAAGTATGGCGCATTGCTGGATCCGGATACCCCGTAGGAACTCCTAATGAACCGTACCCGCAGTGGTCTTCAAAATGGTTCTATATGGACGATGTTCCGTTGCCAGATCCAGTCAGGCGCGGTCTCCCCTGATTTTCCAGCGCTCCCCTAAAGAAGCGTCTCAACTGGCATCCCTAAAGTCCCAAGAAGAGGACAATGTGGAGATATAGAGGTTGGTTAGCAAGGTCAGGCTGCTGGCCTACTCCGAACTCTCAATAGTCGAAGTCATGGTAATCACAATAAAGAGGTGTGTGTAGCCTCTTCAATCCAGAGTAACTCCTTTATAGTGTTACAACGGAGAATATGACGCATCCCATTATAGACGGCAAGGTCCGGATACTCCAGCCAAACTGGCCTCCATTTTGGCCGATCTGTACAAGGGCGAAAAGGAAGATTTTCTCCGGTTAAACTATCGGGAGGCCTAATCCATGTACACCCATATTGAATGGGTAAGATCTCGATTCAGTTGTGTTTACTTTACTGCATGACAGACACTAATCAAATGTACTTTTTTCTTTGTTGCCACCAACTAGTCATGGAGGAGGAGGATCGAGGACGTCCACGGTCCTGCTCCTCGGCCGGAGGATCATAATCGCGACAAAGATCCTGGCTTTTGTGAGGATCTGGATATATACATAAAATTTGATGATGGGGTATTTTATTAGGAGAGCCTTGACGGTTCGGAAGTGGCCATCATCGCCGACTACCCTCACCTTTACCCATTCTACATTGTCAATATCTAGAGGCTTCTAAAGAAGAGGTCCCCATCTACACCCTTATCCATTGTACTGATCGGGATCTTTAATTGGATCGACGCTCCACGGACTGTGTCTCCACGAGGGCGGCCCCCACACAAGGCCGTCGTTCAAAACAAAAAGGGACCAGGAGTACCATGGAGACTTCGCAGTCTTCTAAGAGCTATGTGTACTCAATGCATGCCTAGGCATGAGTCCTGATTATTAAGAGTCTCCCCTTTTTTATTTTTAGGATGAGTACGTGGCAAATGGTGGGAAAACACCCTGTTAGTCAAATGCCCAGTAATTCGGTGCTGAACTCTCTGGTTAGGGTGCAAGAAAATGTCACTCCCATTCCGCCTCCTCACGAGGATTCAGATGACGTGTTGGTCACGAATTCCGAAGTGGAAAGCGTGATGAACCACAGTCGCTTGAAGGAAGCTATGCGTGCTCCGGCCTTGCCGAACAAGAATTCACTGCACTGAGCTTGACAGATGCTTATATCCGAGCTGCTCGAGATGGCCTTGCTGGAGTTATACAACCGTTCTTAACAAAAATACAGGTAAAGTTTGACACAATTTTACATGGTCATATGCCAGTAGCCCCTGAGACTTGAAGCAGTTGTCCCAACTAATTTAAGGGTCGTTATATCATCAGGTACTCACGGAGAAGAAGAACACATTGTCCAAGGAGCTTGAAGAATATCATACCAAGCTAACTGTTGTCACCGCCGAACTGGAAGATTTGAAGATTCCCAAAAGGCAACTAATGGTAAGCACAACAGTGTACGGAAAATACGATTCTGCGCCAACAATGAGTTTCAAATATGCAGACACGCGGTGGCACGTCAGTCGGCCACCCCTCAAGTCACGGCAATCGAGCCCGAGGAATCCCTCTATGGCCTGTTCGACCTGTCGACTGGCTCCGTAGAGACCGCATCCGAGTGCGACAGCAGCGATCCGGCGGCGGAGGTTCTGATGGTCGATGGACCACCCAGTCCTCCCGGTTTTCCCCGCACCGACGGAGGCGCGGGTGGAGGCGACCCATCGCGACTCCATGAGGAGTATCTTCCCGAGCCTCTCACGTCGCTGCAGAGAGAAGAACTTCGCCGTCGGAACCTGGATGCACTGCACACTCCTATCGTTGGAGAAACCCCCGAGGCTCGCGCCTTGGAGGATGCGCACCTAGCAAACTTGGCCGAGTGCACTCGACTGGAGAATCTCCAGCGAGCACTCAATGAGCGTGCGCGACAACGGGTTCCCGAATCCAGTCGACATCAGCTCTTCCCGCCCCCGCAGGTATATCGAACTCTGATTCAGAATTTAGCAGCTGCGACCCGTATAGCGGACTCGATTCAGCCTTCCCAATCGGAGGCTGGCAGAGGCTTGCTGCAGATCAGAGCGTTACTCCGGGCAGCAGGAGATCAGAATTCCGCTGTTTCTTAGTCGCAGAACAGGATTCACAGCATATCCATTGCCGCGGACACAGTCCAGTTGGCTCACAGCCCGAGATCGCCCCCGAGGCGTGAGGGATGTGGAGACCGGCGTGACCAGTATGGGAACCATGAGCAGTATGATCACTGAGTCGGACGTGACGGTCGATGTCAACTGCCCACGCCTCCCCCGAGGAGCGGGTCGTATGTGCCTTGCCAGCAGGATGACAGGCGCCCTCATAGTGGTGGGCGAAGGATTCCAGTCGACCCCAAAGGGCCAGGCTTTGACGCGAGATCCATTCTTGTCCAAGGTTTGGTCGACAGGAACAGGGCTCACTGAGAAGGTTACGACGGAGATGCACCTACCAGCAGCAGAGTGCATGTTTCGGGGCCAGAGTGCTTTAGTAGAGCCATCAGGGCCGTTGTGATTCCTCCCAACTTCAGGTTGGCGACTGGAGTCAGTAAGTTCACTGGCGAGTCCAAGCCCGATACTTGGCTTGAGGACTACCGAGTGGCCGTCCAGATTGGCGGCGGCAATGATGAAGTGTCGACTCTTAATCCAGCAGTTCCAGGGCAAGCAGCCCAAAGGTAAGGAAAAGGAGTCAGACAAGGCCGAGGATAAAGAAGACAGTGACGACGGATACCCTTAGGTCAATTCCACTCTGATGATTTTTGCCGATGTTGAAAGCAAAGTCGACTGAAAGTTATTAACCGAGAAGTGAATATGGTCGCTCCGGCGACACCTAGTTACCTGAAATGGTCTTAGACTGCCATAACATTCGACCAGTCCGACCACCCAACGCACATCGCGACCCCTGGGAGGCAAGCTTTGGTTGTCGACCCAGTTGTTGAAGGCACTCGACTGACCAAAGTCCTGATGGATGGTGGCAGCGGTTTGAGCATATTGTATGCTGAGACGTTCAAAGGGATGGGCATTCCGATGTCCAGACTCAGTGCCAGCAACATGAGTTTCCATGGAGTCATTCCTGGGAAGAAGGCTGAATCACTCGGCCAGATCGCTCTTGATGTGGTTTTCGGTGATTCCAAAAATTACCGCAAAGAAAAATTGACATTTGAAGTTATAGACTTCCAGAGTGCCTACCACGCTATTTTGGGGAGGCCGGCTTATGCACGCTTCATGGCCCGACCATGTTACGTGTACCTCAAATTGAAGATACCTGGCCCCAAAGGTTTGATCACTATTATGGGCAATCGGAAGAAAGTGGAAGAATGTTTTCAGAAGGGTTCGAAGATCGCTGATGCTCAGATGGCAGTGGTGGAGTTGCAGGAATACTAGAAGACTGCAGACCCGAGTGATCTGTTGCGAGCCAAGAAGCCCGCTACAGAGTCGGCTTTTCAGTCAACTGGCGATACGAAGATAGCTCACATCCACCCAACCGACCCCAGCGCTGCTCCGACTCATATCTCGACAACACTTGACTCCAAATAGGAAGAAGTGCTCATCCAGTTCCTCCGTGAGAACTGGGACATTTTCGCATGGAAGCCTTCTGACATGTCGAGTGTTCCTAGGGGGCTGGCTGAGAACCTCCTAAGAGTCGACTCAAAAGTAAAACCTGTCAAGGAACATCTCCGACGGTCCGCCGTCCAGAAGTGAAAGGCTATTGGCGAGGAGGTGGCTCAGCTCTTGGCAGCATAGTTCATCGGAGAAATCTACCACTCTGAGTGGCTCGCCAACGTTGTCATGGTCCCTAGGAAGGACAAGTCACTTCGCATGTGCATTGACTTTAAACATATCAATCATGCCTGCCCGAAAGATCATTTTCCTCTCCCCCGCATCGATCAGATAGTAGAATCGACTGCGGGATGTGAGCGACTGTCTTTTTTAGACGCCTATTCCGGGTACCATCAGATCCGTCTGTATGGACCTGACGAGATCAAGACAGCTTTCATCACTCCATTCGGGTGCTTCTGTTATGTTACTATGCCGTTCGGCCTCAAGAATGCCGGAGCCACATTCATGAGGATGATTCAGAAGTGTTTACTCACTCAAATCAGTCGGAATGTGGAAGCATACATGGATGATATTGTGGTCAAGTCTCGGAAGGGTTCCGACCTGCTGACTGACCTTGCTGAAACCTTTGCCAACCTCAGGAGGTATGATATCAAGCTTAATCCATCAAAGTGTACATTCGGAGTTCCTGGCGGAAAATTACTCGGTTTTCTCGTTTCCGAACGGGGAATCGACGCCAATCCAGAAAAAGTTGGTACTATACTCCGAATGAGAAGTCCTGTGCGAGTGCACGACGTCTAGAAGCCTACTGGTTGCTTGGCCGCTTTAAGTCGATTCATATCTCGTCTCGGTGAAAAGGCATTGCCTCTTTACCGATTGATGAAGAAGTCTGACAAGTTCGAGTGGACTCCTGAAGCTGATGCAGCGTTTGCAGAGCTCAAAGCTCTGCTCTCCACCCAGCCGGTGCTTGCTGCCCCAATCAGCAAGGAGCCTTTGCTGCTTTACATTGCAGCCACAGGACAAGTAGTCAGTACGGTACTTACGGTCGAGCGGGAAGAAGAAGGGAAAACCTTCAAAGTTCAGTGCCTAGTTTATTATATTTCTGAAGTCTTGACCCCATCGAAGCAAAGATATCCTCATTATCAGAAGCTCGTATATGGGATTTATATGACCACAAAGAAAGTTGCCCACTACTACTCTGATCATTCCATTACAGTCGTCAGCGACGCTCCGTTGTCAGAGATCTTGCATAACAGGGACGCAACCGGTCAAGTGGCAAAATGGGCGATTGAACTCCTTCCTCTACATATCAAGTTTGAGGCAAAGAAAGCTATCAAGTCCCAGGCAATCGCGGATTTCGTCGCCGAGTGGATTGAACAGCAACTGCCGACTCAGGTTCACTCGGAGCATTGGACCATGTTCTTCGATGGTTCCAAGATGCTAAATGGTTCTGGCGCCGGAGTGGTGTTGGTCTCCCCTAGAGGAGATAAACTCAGATATGTTCTTCAAATCCACTTTGATTCCTCTAACAACGAGGCAGAATATGAAGCACTTTTATATGGGTTGCGCATGGCCATTTCACTCGGCGTCCGTCGCCTCATGGTCTATGATGACTCAGATCTGGTGGTTAATCAAGTGATGAAGGAATGGGACATCAGAAGTCCAGCCATGACTGGTTATTGCAATGCAGTGAGAAAGCTAGAGAAGAAATTTGAGGGGTTAGAGCTTCATCACATACCCCGACTGAAAAATCATGCAGCTGATGATCTGGCAAAAATAGGTTCCAAAAGAGAAGGCATTCCCAGCAATGTGTTTTTGGAACACATCCACACACCATCAGTCCAGGAGGATCCCTTCACTGAAGAGGCCCCGTAGCCAAAAAGCGCCACGGATCTGACTGAAGTTGAAGTTCCAGCCGTGGTCGACCTGATCATGGAAGTATTGGTTATCACTCCCGTCTGGACAGAACCGTATATCGCGTACATCCAAAGGAAAGAACTCCCAGAAGACGAAGAAGAGGCTCGACAGATTGTCCGTCGATCAAGGCCTTTACAGTCATAAAGGGACAGTTATATAGAGAAAGCGCGACTGGGGTCGGCCAGAAGTGTATTACACTAGAAGAAGGTCAGATGATCCTTAACGATATCCACTTGGGGACCTGTGGTCATCATGCGTCCTCTCGGACCATTGTGGCTAAAGCATACCGAGCGGGGCTCTACTGTCCAAGAGCCAATGAGATGGCAAAAGAGATAGTCGACAAATGTGAAGGATGTCAGTATTACGCCAATATGCCGCACAAGCCCGCGTCAGCCCTGAAAACCATTCCACTCGTCTGGCCCTTCGCTGTTTGGGGGCTGGACATGGTTGGACCACTGAGAACAGGCAGGAGCGGCTTCACTCATGTGCTAGTAGCAGTCGACAAGTTCACCAAATGGATTGAAGCCAAGCCTATCAAGAATCTCGATGCTTGCACCGCTATCAGTTTCATCTAAGAGTTGATATTCAGATATGGAGTTCCGCACAGCATCATCACGAACAATGGGTCAAACTTCGATTCCGACAAATTCAGGGCCTTTTGCGCCTCTCAGGGCACTCGGGTCGACTATGCTTCGGTCGCTCACCCCCAGTCGAATGGGCAAGCAGAAAGGGCAAATGGCCTAATTCTCAAAGGACTGAAACCCCGATTGATGCGCGATCTCAAGCACGCAGCAGTTTCATGGGTCGACGAGCTTCCATCAGTCCTTTAGGGATTGAGGACAACCCCGAATCGATCGACCGGAAGAACCCCATTCTTTCTGGTCTATGGAGCCGAGGCAGTCTTACCGAGTGACCTGCTTCACAACGCTCCCCGAGTCGAGCTCTACTCTGAAGATGAAGCAGAACAAGCCCGGCAGGACGCAGTCGACCTCCAAGAAGAAGAAAGAGAAATGGCCTTGTTTCGATCGACCATCTATCAGCAAGACTTGTGTTGATTCCATGCCAGAAACATGAAGAGCCGAGCCTTCCAAGAAGGAGACTTAGTCCTCCGAGTGGAGCATACCACCTCTACAATGTCGATCGCCAGATTGATGAGCCACGAGCCTGGAATGCGGAGCTACTCCGCCCCTTTTATACTTGAATTCTCACTCGGATGAGATGTAATAAGAAAAACTCCTGTAGTTTATTTATCAAAGACAAGAGCGTTATAATTTTCCCAGTGATTATTAATTTTTTGTTTGCCAGCCTCCCACTCGAGTGAGAATCCTACCGAGTGGCGAGCCAGCCTCCCACTCGGAGGCTTAGCTGCGAATCCGTTTCGCCTAAGTATTTAAAAAATCCTACTGAGTGGCGAGCCAGCCTCCCACTCGGAGGCTTAGCTGCGAATCCATTTCGCCTAAGTATTTAAAAAATCCTACCGAGTGGAGAGCAATCCTCCCTCTCGGGGGCTTAGCTGCAGTCCAGTACTTGCCTAAGTTCTCTCACTTGGAGACTTAGCTGCAGTCCGGCACTCGCCTAAGTTTGAAAAATCCTACCGAGTGCAGGGCAATCCTCCCACTCGGGGGCTTAGCTGCAGTCCAGTACTCGCCTAAGTTCTCCCACTTGGAGACTTCGCTGCAGTCCGGCACTCGCCTAAGTTTGAAAAAATCCTACCGAGTGGAGAGCAATCCTCCCACTCGGGGGCTTAGCTGCAGTCCAGTACTCGCCTAAGTTCTCTCACTTGGAGACTTAGCTGTAGTTCGGCACTTGCCTAAGTTTGAAAAAATCCTATCGAGTGGAGAGCAATCCTCCCACTCGGGGGCTTAGTGCAGTCCAGTACTCGCCTAAGTTCTCTCACTTGGAGACTTAGCTGCAGTTCGGCACTCGCCAAAGTTTGAAAAAATCCTACCGAGTGGAGAGCAATCCTCCCACTCGGGGTCTTAGCTGCAGTCCAGTACTCGCCTAAGTTCTCCCACTTGGAGACATAGCTGTAGTCCGGCACTCGCCTAAGTTTGAAAAATCCTACCGAGTGGAGAGCAATCCTCCCACTCGGGGGCTTAGCTGCAGTCCAGTACTCGCCTAAGTTCTCCCACTTGGAAACTTAGCTGCAGTCCGGCACTCGCCTAAGTTTGAAAAAATCCTACCGAGTGGAGAGCAATCCTCCCACTCGGGGGCTTAGCTACAGTCCAGTACTCGCCTAAGTTCTCTCACTTGGAGACTTAGCTGTAGTTCGGCACTCGCCTAAGTTTGAAAAAATCCTATCGAGTGGAGAGCAATCCTCCCACTCGGGGGCTTAGTGCAGTCCAGTACTCGCCTAAGTTCTCTCACTTAGAGACTTAGCTGCAGTCCGGCACTCGCCTAAGTTCTCTCACTTGGAGACTTAGCTGCAGTCCGGCACTCGCCTAAGTTTGAAAAAATCCTACCGAGTGGAGAGCAATCCTCCCACTCGGGGGCTTAGGTGCAGTCCAGTACTCGCCTAAGTTCTCCCACTTGGAGACTTAGCTGCAGTCCGGCACTCGCCTTAGTTTTAAAAAATCGTACCGAGTGGAGAGCAATCCTCCCACTCGAGGGCTTAGCTGCAGTCCAGTACTCGCCTAAGTACGAAACACATCTCAATCCTCAAGGACGACGAGGGGCAGGTTGACTGCCACCTTCTCCTGGAGAGCTTCGCCACAAATACAATGTGCGCTCCGTCCCGCTCTAAAGTAACAAGGTGTGGGTCGACCGCCGCCTTCCCCTGGAGAGCTTCGGCACAAATACGATGCGCACTCCGTCGCCGACCCGCAAGGGCGACAAGACATGGGGCGACTTCTTCCCTCTCCTTCAGAGCTGCGCTGCGAATACAAAAATTGTCTCGAATGAAGAATGGGTTCACTCAGCAGGAGATTCATAAAGATATTCAACGGTAAACCAAGTTCAAATAAATTCTAAAGGTTCCGGATCACAGATCGAAGTACTCGGGCATGCAGCCCAAAAAATTTTAACGGTTACAAAAACCACTCGGCATTCCGAGGCAAATTTAAAGTGGGACATAAGAGTTTGTTCACTCTGCGGGAGGAGGGCTGGCAGGCTCGACGAACTCATCCAGGTCAACGTCGTCGACTATCCGAGTGGCTGCAGCGATGAAAGTCTCCATAAAAGTTCGGAAGTCGTGCTTCTGGGTGTTGGCGACCTTGATTGCAGCCAGCTTATCTTGTCGCACCTCCTTGCAGTGGACACGAACCAAAGATAGAGCCACATCACCGCCACATCAAGCAGAAGACTTCTTCCACTCCTGCACTCGGTCAGGGATTCCGTTAAGTCGAGTCATCAGAGACTCAAGATCATTTTGGAGTGTAGCCTATGGCCAAAGTGCTAGGTCGAACCATGACATGGCGACCTTCAGTCGAGCCAAGTAGTCCACGGCACCGTCGATGCGAGATTCCAGTCGGAGCAGATTCATGGTAGTTTCATCTTTCACGGGAGAGTTGATTGGATCTAAACCTGGTTCGATCCGCCCAGTCTCCTCTTCAAAGTTCTGGCAAAACTCTGCATTCACGATCCAAGGATAAGTCAATTTTCATAAACTGAGTCGACACAAAAAAAAACATCAGTCGGAACTAAATGTGCACCTTCAAGCTTGATGTACAACTTCTTGGCAAGGCTCCTTAGATAGCTCTCCAGATCGTCCCTCCTGCGAGCGATGCCTTCCATCTTCTCGCCCAGGTTGAGGTTATCCTTCTTCCAGCATGTACACTCCCTGTTGGCTTCGTTCAGAGCAGATTTCAGCTTGGTATTCTCTTCTTCCAACTGGCCGACCGAAGCCAGTTTCTGTTCAGCCAGAGCGGTCCTGTCGTCAGCCTCCTTACGAGCAGTAGCCAAATCCTGATCCTTCTTCGCCAGAGCTTCTCTCAGTTTTTCTGCAAAGAAATGACGATTGATTCAGAAATAGCAGAAGGGTACTCAAGCTTAAAACTGACCAGTCGACAAACTCGTCTTACTAGCGGCGCTGTCTCTGACCTTTTGTAGCTCTGTCCTGGCCAGCTCCAAGTCAAGGTTCAATTGAATCTACTTCTTCTCCAAGTCAGCAAAGCGAGCTCCACGATCACAAGAATTCTGAAATCAAAGGGGAGAAGTTATTTTTACAGCAAAAAACAACAAAGGCAATAAATACTAAGACTACGGTCGACTGCCCGCTGTCCAGCATAGTCTCGGGGACTACACCCAGTGGGTGCACTTTGCGTGCCCCCACCGGTTCTGATCCCACTCGACCGGCCCACCGAAATTGAGTCCAAAAAAAGGCAGAAAGAGAGAAAGTAGAACTCAGACTACAGTCGACTATCAGCAGTCCACCGTAGTCTCGGGGACTACACCCAGTGGGTGCACTTTGCGTGCCCCCACCGGTTTTGTTCCCACTCAACCAGACCGAGTGGAAGAGACAAACTACCAGTTTGGTTTATACATTCGGCAAAATACAAAGACAACAGTCGACTGCCAGCAGTCCACCGTAGTCTCGGGGACTACACCCAGTGGGTGCACTCAGCGTGCCCCCACTAGTCCAAAAATTCAATCGACGCACCTAGTGGGTGTACAGATGAAAAGATTTTCGGAAAGAGTCTTCAGATAGCATATCCTAGCAGAACAAGACGCGACCAACTAACCTGAACATTGCTCTGGAGGGCCGAGCTGGCATCATAGGCCACTTGGTTGGCGTCCCGCACCATCTTCATCTTCTCCATCATAATGCCCGCCTGGCGTATGGCTTCCCTGGCAGCATTCACCTCGTCCTCTGGGACATGATGGGTTGCAAAAACTGAAGGCGGGTCGACAGGGGCCCGAGCAGTCGACGAAGAAGGCAAGGCACTCGACAGTGGCACGGCGAAAGTAACAGAACCCCGATTGACGTCGCCAGTGTCCTGAACGACTGGTTCCGCCCTCGGCGTCGACTGTAGCGCCTCGCTTACAGGAGCTCGCCTATTCTTCCTCGTCAAAGGCCTCTCGGGTTCTTCATCATCATCAGGGAGGTCAATAATGTTGGGAGCTATGCAAAGTTCAATTGCCAAAATCACGTCACCCAATGATGCACATTGCAGTTGAATCGACCGAATAAAGATAGTATGGCAGAAATCATACCCGGATTAGAAGTGACCGCATCCTCCATCACCTCATCATCATCCTTGTAAGCTGAGGTCCCGGAAGTGGCAGCGCTGACAATTCAAAAGTTCGTCCAGTTAAAACAAGAAAAACAAACAGCGCGGAGCATCGAGTGAATACAAAGAGAGACACTCATGCGGAGGCGATGGGGATATCAATCTTGATCTTCGGCAACGCCTTCCGAGCCTTCAGCTCTGCAACTTTGGGGTGCTTTAGCGCCTTCTCAGTCGAGGTTGGTGAAGAGATCCGAGGACGCTTCGAAGACTAACCAGCCTGAGCAGTTGCCTTGTCGCGGGCACTCGTCCGTTCTTGGTCAAGCTTGGATCGCCTCTCCCTGCGAGGGGGCGACTTGACTTCTTCTCCATCACTTGAGTCGTCGCTTCCTCCATCCCCTTCACCATCGGAAGTCCACTCGCCACTGTCGCCACCACTCGCCTCGCCTTCCAGAGCTTGCTCTTGCTCCCCGTTGGGCATTGAATACATTTCAATAATGGCCTGAAAGAAAGCAGGGAGAACAAAGTCAGTCGACGCAATACAGATAGCTGCGCGAGCGAATTCAGATTACAAGCAAAAACTCAGAATCAGACCTTCTCTGGTGTATGAGACTGGTCGAATGGAGGGACTCTCCTGGCTCCCCTGGGGTTGTCCTTGTTCCCGGTAATGCTCGACAGCCACTTCTCCAGTGTGTCGTCGTCGACCTCCTCCGGGTGGATCCGAGTGGAGTCTTCAAGACCCGAATACATCCACATCGGATGGTCTCGGGCTTGGAGAGGCTGGACGCGCCGCTGAAGGAAGACCTCCAAGAGATCCATACCAGTGACCCCGTCACGAATAAGCTGGACCACTCGATTGACCAATACCTTAACGTGCGCCTTCTCCTCCGGGAGCACCTTCAAAGGGGAGGGTTTCCTCACTCGGTCCATGGTAAAGGGATGGAGGCCAGTCGATTGCCCTGGCGTCGACTGGTCTTTGCAGTAAAACCAGGTCGACTGCCATCCGAGAACTGAGTCAGGAAGAATCATGGCCGGAAAGGAGATTTTCCCTCTCGTCTGGATGCCAAGACCCCCACATGTCTGGATCACTTGGGTCCTCTCGTCACTCGGATTAGCCTTTTTTCACTGTTTGGGAGCGACAAGTGAAAATATGCTTGAAAAGACCCCAGTGAGGTCGGCAACCCAGGAAATTCTCACACAAAGAAATGAAAGCAGCGAGATAAACGATTGAGTTGGGGGTAAAATGTTGGAGTTGTGCCCCAAAGAAGTTCAGAAACCCTCGAAAGAAAGGGTGAGGAGGCAAGGAAAATCCACGGTCGACGTGGGTGGCAAGAAGAACACGCTCACCCACCCGAGGTTGCGGCTCAGATTCCTTCATCGGAAGCCGTGCCGAGTCATAGGGGATCAGCCCCCCTTCGGCTAGGTCGTCGAGGTCTTCATGGGTGATCCTCGAGTGGATCCAGTCGCCCTGGATCCAGCCCTTCGGCAGGCCGGTCCGTAAGGAAGATCCGCCCCGGCTGGTCGCCTTCCCCTTCGACCTCGCCGTTGCCTTCTTTGCCCGCTCCAGAGCCGTCGTCTTCTCCTTCCCCATTGTCGCCGGCGAGACGAGTACGGAGCGGTGGTGCTGGGGCGAGAGCGAGCGCAGCGGAGGGGCGTAAAGAGGAGAAGAGGTAATGGGAACGCACTGTTCGGGAGACTCCGGTCCAACGCCTTATATGAGGCCGCTTCCGAGTGACTGACGGGTAGGCCCAGGTGGCTCTGTCAAATCCCGTAACGATCACACGCGCGATACGTGGCGAAAAAGGTGGCGCGGGGATCGAGGTGGCTCCCCTCTATCCCATCCGATTACTGCGGCCTCCCCCGTCCCGCGCGCTTCAAAAATTCGGATCCCACAAAATCTGCGGGCAGCAAACAACTTGTCAGACCAAAGATCTCCTCCGCACCGTCACTCGGAGCCTTACAAGCAAAGAAACTCACTCGACGAAGAATTAAGAATGGATTAAGGCGACTGAAAAGGAAGTTACTGTCATCACTCAGGTCTGTTGATCCAAAACAAGATATGCTCACGGCATGAAAAGCGAGTCGGAGAAGTTCTCAACTCCTTCCCCACTCAAACCTCGATCCATTCGGGGGCTAATGATGAAGCTATGTACCTAGGGTAGGGTCATGGACCTGTCCTAACTGCTCTACCCAAGGACATCTTTAGAAGAAATCACCTTTCAATCGACTTGGAGGTGTTCCACTCGACAGACTCGAAGACACTCGACCAAGAAGCAATCACTCAACCAAGATCCAACCACCCGACGGCCAGGAGACCTAAAGTCACTCCGCACGCTAACGGTCGGTCATTAAGTAGCTTTTATGGTCATCATAGCACTTTATTACTAGCGTTACCAGTAATGCCTTGCCTTAATGTACATTGAACCCTTTGTAACATGGGCTGGCCGGGGTCCTGGCGCACTCTATATAAGCCACCCCCTCCTCCGAGACAAGGATTCGCACCCCTGTAACTCATTCTCTCATAATCCAGTCGACTGCCTCTGGGCTCCGAGACGTAGGGCTATTACTTCCTCCGAGAAGGGCCTGAACTCGTAAACCTGGCGTGCTTACAAGTTCTCCATAGCTAAGATCTTGCCTGTCCATACTTACCCCCTACACTACTGTCAGACTTAGAACCACGACAACTCCTACATGGCCTCTCATCGATACCTTTACCAAATTGTGTTCAACACACTTAGCTCACACACATTAGGACATGTTCATCACTGTTCCAATTCATCCCCGATGAATCAGACCTGACACAACTCTAAGCATAGAAGGCATGACAAACAAGCATGAATGAGTTGGCACATCAGGGCTCAAACAACTCCTACTCATGCTAGTGGGTTTCATCTATTTACTGTTGCAATGACAGGTCATGCAAAGGATAAAGGGGTTCAGCTACCGCAACAAGTAACAGATGAATCATTGTTGTCCTAATGTAGTAAAAGAGAGCAGGAGTGAGATAGTGGGATTGTATCGAAATGAACAAGGGGGTTTTGCTTGCCTGGCACTTCTGAAGATGATAAAGCTCTTCATCGGTGTCATTGATCACATCATCGAAACATACGTCTACCGAGGGGGGGAGCAATCACCGGCGAACATACAAAGAATACAATCAATGCAATGCACATTATGATGCATGATCATGACATGTCAATATGCTGTGATTTGAGCTAATGCAACTAAAACCAGATTAAGTGAACTTGGTTTGAACCAAGCATTCAAATTCAACTCCATATGTGCTTATTTAAATACCACTTATTTGATTTGACCTGATCAGTAGGCATAAGTTGTTCAAACATGCATGATAATGCCATAATTAGATTCTTTGGATTTTTTTGATCATTTTTCATATATAAATTATTTGATTTGGAGCTATGGTTGATTTCCTATGAATTTTAGAAGTTTTGGGCATTTTCTGGAATTTCCTGAATTAAGTTAAATTTAGAATATGAGTTATTGCGTCAGCACTGCGTCACAGTGACGTCAGCTGGTTAACTGGGCGCCTCCAGGTCAAACCTGACTAGTAGGGCCCACTAGTCGGTGACACATAGTCAGCTACAGAGGCTGGCAGGTGGGACCCGGTCAACGCTGACGTCGCCAAGTCAAAGTTTACAAGCGGGGCCCACTGAAATTAGTGCTAATCTAACAGAGAGTGAAACTAATTAGTTCAGGCACTGGGCCCACATATAAGTGGGTCAGGAGGTTAATTAGGGGGGGGCCTAATGCTAACTAGGTGGCCACATCGGCGGTGACCTCGAACCACGGCGGAGTTCGCTCGGAACTCGCCAGAGGCGATGGATCGACGCGCCAGGGGCACCAGAGGATAGCCCGTGCCCGTGCGCATCTAGGGAGATCAAAGGGAGGTGCGAGGGTGGACGGAGCTCGCCGGAAATGAGCTCGCTGCGGCACCGGAGTTCGTGTCTGCACGGGTTTTGCGGCTACGGTGCAGGGCAGGCCTAACGGGCGGGTGATTCGAGCTCCTGGAGACTCCCTGAGTGTGTTGACGTGCTCGGAGGCGAACTTGCGCGACCGTAGCCGCGGTGGCAGCATGGCCGGCGGAGAGGAGCTATCGGCTTTGGTGAAACTAGGGCTACGCACCGCAAAAGAGGCGGGGAAGAGAGGGGTTCGGAGCAAGAGCTCACAGCGATGTTGAAGAGGAGGTCAGCGAGCCCGAGGAGGTCCTGGCGGCGCTGAATCGACCAAAGGCGAGATCGGGTGCCCGAGGTTGAAGACGAGGCAGAAACATCGCTGTGGTGCTCCCACGGTCGAACGGACTTGTGTAGACGATGAAGGAGACAACGCCGGTCCTTTTGGATGCTTCGGTAGGGCGAGGGGTGGACGGTGGCCACGGGGGTGCTTGTCGGCGTTCTCGGGCGGTCAAGGCGATCGCGGGAGAGAGAGATAGAGGAGGAGAGGAGGACGAGGGAGAGTGAGAGAGGGTCCAGGGGTCGCGTGGCGATGCCAGAGTCATCCAGGGGGGGGGGGGGGGGGGGTGCACGCAGGTAGGCAGTAGGTGGCCGGCGCGCGTCGGGCACACGCCCGCGTCCTCCTAGCGCGGCCGGGAAGACGACTGGTAGCTGGGCTGCACAGTAGCGGGCCGCATAGGTGGGCTGCACAGGACCTGGGCCAAGTGGCTACACAGGTATGGCCAGGTAAATCTCTCTCCCTCTCTCTCTTTTTCCTCTGTTTTGCATTTTCTGTAATTTGTTTTGATTTAGTTTTAGACACTAAATCATTTTTGTTGCTTCTGATAATTCTTGTAGGGACTACTTGGATTATTCCAAAGCCCTTCACCAAAGATCAGAATTATTGGACATATATTAATTAATTAATTAATTAATATATATCCAATGCAAATAGTTATTGATTTAATTCAAAGGCCCAAAATAAATATCTCTGAGATTCCAAAAATATTGTTTTAAGTTTTACCTGTTGTCAATATTTTCATAGACTAAGAGGAACATTTTCTTGGACTTCTTTGAAAAGATTTTAATGTTGATTATTTTTTAAGTGATTTATGAGGGTTTCAACTAACCTCAATTCAACTTTCAGAATTTAGACAAGATGCATGATGCTCACTAAGGTAATTAGCTACAAGCAAAATCTAGGGCTGTGACAGTACATTTAAGGATGTATACCCCACAAGTGTGCGGCTTACCCGAACACATGTTAGAAACCGTATAAAACGAGAAAAAGGAAAAATTGAAAACGAGAAAAAGGAACGACAAAGGTATATGTTCAGATTTAGCCGTAGAATCTTCGGAGTCGAGCAGCGTTCCATGGGTTCGGCTCTAAGAGATTATCCGATGCATTGCAAAGGCGATAAGCTCCTCCAGTGAGAACCTCATCTATAATGATGGGACCCTCCCATTTGGGTTTGAGCTTGTCCTTTTTCTTCTCTGGTAGGCGTAGAACAAGCTCGCTGACATTTTAAATCTTTGCCCGCACTTCTTTGCTTTGATATCTTCGAGCCTATTATTGATAGAATGCCGAACGGGCCTTCGCAACATCATGCTCCTCCTCCAGGCCGTCTAGATCGTCCTGCCGATCGAGCTCGGCTTCTCTCTCTTCATACATGCACACTTGAGGTGAGTCATGAATAATGTCGCAAGGCAAGACATCCTCTGCGTCGTACACCATAAAGAAGGGTGTGTATCCGGTCATGCGATTGGGTGTGGTCCGCAGCCCCAGAGTATAGAATCGAGTTCCTCAACCCAGTGTTTATTTGATTCCCGTAAGGAGCACACTAGTCTGGGTTTGATGCTGCTCATTATCAGGCCATTAGCCCGTTCGACCTGGTTGTTTGTTTGAGGGTGATAAACAGAGGCGTAGTCGAGCTTAATGCCTAGATTAGCACACCAAGTTTTCACCTCATCAGTTGTAAAGTTAGAACCGTTGTTAGTAATGATGTTGTGCGGGACACCATAACGGTGTACAACACCCGATATGAAATCGATCACTGGTCCGGCTTCGGCCGTTTTTACCGGTTTGGCCTCTATCCACTTGGTGAATTTATCCACCATAACCAGCCAATACTTTTCTTATGGCTTCCCCTTTAAGGGGTCCGACCATGTCTAGCCCCCAGACCACGAAAGGCCAGGTGATGGGGATTGTTCTGAGGGCATTGGGCGGCAAATGGCTTTGATTAGCAAAAAGCTAGCATCCGACACATCGCTGTACAAGGGCCTGTGTGTCCGCTCGGGCTGTGTGCCGGAAGAAGCCTGTACGGAAAGCTTTACTTACTAGGGCCTGGGCTGTGGCATGATGGCCACCGAGGCCAGCATGTATTTCGTCCAAGAGCTACCGCCCCTCCTCTCCGGAGATACATCTTTGAAGGACTCTGGTGGTACTTTTCTTGTAGAGCTCTCCCTCGTGGACTTTATAGGCCTTAGAGCTTCGGACTATGGGACGGGCCTCGTTCTGATCAGTAGGGAGTCCTTGCCTATTAAGGTAGGCCAAGAAGGGTTCGTTCCATGGAGCAATGACCACCATGATTACATGAGCGGAGGGTGTTTGCTCGGTGCTCGAGCCCCCGATGATATCCGAATCATGTTCGGCGTCTGGGGATATGATTGGCGTCGGACTGTTATTTCCGCTCTCGTCCTGCCATACCACAGATGGTTTGAAAAGCCTTTCCAAAAAGGTGTTAGGCGGGACGGGGTTGCGTTTAGAGCCCAGTCAAGCAAGGATGTCCACTTCCTGATTGCTATCTCGAGCCACATGATGAAACTCGAGCCCCTCAAATCGAGCGGATATTCTAAGTATGGCATTGCGGTAGGCCGCCATCTTTGGATCCTTTATGTCGAATTCTCCATTTATTTGGGATATCGCGAGGTTCCAATCCCCACGCACTTCGAGGCATTGTATGCCCATGGAAACAGCCATCCAGAGTCCATGCAGGAGCGCTTCATATTCCACTGCATTATTGGAATCCATATACTTGATTTGCAATACATAACAGACGGTGTCCCCTGTAGGGGATATTAGGATGACACCAGCCACCAGCCCGACTAACATTTTGGAGCCATCGAAGTACATCACCTAGTTGGAGCATGTGATGTACACTTTAGGGAGTTCAACTTCTGTCTATTCGGCGATGATGTCAACCATCACCTGAGATTTAATAGCTCGGCGTGGCTTGTATGTTATTTCGACTGGTAGGAGCTCTATAGCCCAGGTGGCAATGCGGCTGGTGGCGTCTCGGTTGTTTATGATATCATTGAGTGGTACTTCAGAGGCCACCGTGATAGAGCGCTCTTGAAAGTAGTGCCACACCTTTTGAGATGCCATGAAGACCGCATATGCTATATTTTGATAATGTGGGTATCGGGATTTATATGGTGTGAGGACCTCCGATACGTAATATACTGGTTTTTGGAGTGGAAATTTGTGTCCCTCTTCCTCTCGTTCGACAATGAGCACATTGCTTACTACTTGGTGAGTTCATAATATGTACAGAAGCATTGGTTCGCCGACATTTGGTGTGGCCAGAATTGGGTTGTTTGCTAACAAAGCTTTTATTTCTTCCAATCCGGTCGTCACCGCATCCATCCACTCAAAGTGATCGGTACGTCGGAGCAGACGATAAAGTGGTAGTGCCTTTTCTCCTAGTCTAGAGATAAAGCGGCTCAGGGCTGCCACGCACCTAGTTAGTTTTTGGACCTGCTTTAGGTCTGTTGGTGTCGCCAATTGCGACAAGGCTCGGATTTTGGCCGGATCTCTTTCGATTCCTCTATTGGAGACAATAAACCCGAGCAGTTTTCCAGCCGGGACGCCGAAAACACATTTTTCTGGATTGAGCCGTATGTCATATGTTCGGAGGTTGTCAAATGTGAGGTGTAAGTTGTCCACCAATGATTCTACATGTTTGGTTTTGATGACTACATCATCTACATATGCCTCCGCCATCTTGCAAATTTGTTTTTTCAGGCATGTTTGGATCATGCGCTGGTAGGTGGCGCCGGTGTTTTTGAGCCTGAAAGGCATAGTGTTAAAGCAAAAAGGCTCGTACGGAGTGATGAATGCCGTCGCGGCCTGATCGGATTCCTTCATCTTAATTTGATGGTATCCGGAGTATGCGTCAAGGAAGCATAGTGAGTCGTGCCCTGCGGTTGCATCAATGATTTGGTCAATGTGGGGCAGTGGGAAGGGGTCCTTAGGGTAAGCCTTGTTTAGGTCTTTGAAATCGACGTACAGGTGCCAGGACTTATCCTTCTTTGGCACCATGACCAGGTTTGCTAGCCAGTCCGGGTGTTTGATCTCTCTAATGAACCCGGCTTCAAGTAGTTTGGCTAGCTCTTCCCCCATGGCTTGTCGCTTGGGTTCGGAAAAGCGCCGCTGCGTTAGCTTTACTGTTTTAAAGCCCTTAATTGTATTGAGGCTGTGTTCGGCCAGTCTGCGTGGGATTCCTGGCATATCCCAAGGATGCCAGGCAGAGATGTCCCAATTTTCGCACAAAAACAAGGCAGCGTTAATTGTTGGATCCAGCTACGCTCCAATGGCTGCAGCTTTGTTAGGATCTGTTGGGTGCACTTGAAATTTGACTATTTCGTTTGCTGGTTTAAAGGAAGTGGATTTGGGCCTCTTGTCGAGGATTACATCGCCCTTGTCCACTGTAGAGCGCAGAGTAGTCAGTTCCTCGGCCGCTAAGGCCTCGGATATCACCTGAAGGGCTAGTGATGCATTTTTGTTTTCAGCACGGAGTGCTATATCCGGATCACCGGTGATGGCAATAACTCCATTGGGCCCTGGCATTTTGAGCTTCATGTACTAGTAATGGGGTATAGGTTGAAAGCGGATGAATGCTTCTCGCCCTAACAGGGCATGATATCCGCTGTGGAAAGGTGCCACGTGGAAGAGCAACTCTTCGGACCTATAGTTCTCTGGCGTGCCAAATATGACGTCGAGTTTGATCCTCCCCAAGCTTATTGCTTCTCGACTGGGATGATGCCTTGGAAGGTGGTGCTGCTTTGCTCAATGCGACTTTTGTCCACCTGCATTTTTTGGAGTGTATCTTCGTAGATGAGGTTTAATCCGCTACCACCATCCATGAGCATTTTAGTGAGCCGAAAGCCATCTAGTATTGGATTTAAGACCAAAGCGGCTGGTGCTCGGACAGATCTGGCCCTTGGCTCATCCTCAGCGGTGAAGATTATCGCCATGTCGTTCCAAGGATTTACTACTGCAACCTGGTTGACTTCGGCAAGGTCGTGCAGCGCCCTCTTGCGCCGGTTATTGGAAGAAAAGGTCTCGAAGATCTTAAAAATGTTGAGATGGACGTTTTCTGAGGAGTGCCTCTCTTGAGGAATGCCGGTGAGGATGGCCTCGCCGCTCTTAGCCACTTGCCGGAGTACCCAACATGCCCGAAGGCTATGTATTTGTTCGATATTCAATGTTGTGTGTATCTGGCACGGTTTATCGAGCAGGTCATCGAGGACAGTTTTGTTTCCCGTAAAGGGCTTCACTTTTTTGTCCTTGGGATGATGATCAGGTACCCCATAGGTGTGCATACTTTTTGTCCGTCTGGTGGGCTGCTTCAAGGCCGGAGGATCCCATCGATTTGTTTGTGCCTTCCAGGTGCTTTCCATTGCACTAAATTTTTGGACTATGTGTGTCAGATCTGAAAAGTGTGGTATGCGGCGGCAGTTGAGGGCGTTAAGGATTCCCTCGTCCATGCAATTGTGCAGAAATATCATAATAGCGTCATCGTCATGGTAGTCCTTGATTTTGTCTTTAACAAGGAGGAACCTGGCCAAAAAGTGGTGGACTGTTTCCTCAGGTTGATGCCGTACATACATTAGGTCGCATACATCTGGAGGACCTGGGTTGTTTGGGGAATATTGTATGTGGTGGGTGGGTGGGCTGAAATTCGAATCCTGACCCATTATTGCATCCGGAATTTGAAGAATCTGCGAAGTCACTGGTCCAGGGTCCGGAGTGTCCTGGCGTTCATCGGGCTCAATGCTTGGTTCTATGTTTGGAGAACAAGAGGTCTCTTCTTGGAGATGGGTATCTAGCTCGTGCGACTTGGAAATCCGAACATAGTTTGTTCTCAACTTGGGGGGAGAAGTATCACCAGCATGTTCTTCCACGACCTCTATTGTCGGCGTTCTGGGAACGGGGGTCCCCAGACTTGCCTGCCTGCGGCCCACGGCGTGGATCCTCTAGTGGCCTGGTATGGCCCATCTTCACCAGCAAACACTCAAGACCCTCGCGAGGGGCCAAGCCTCACGAGGCGGACGACACAGGACCTCCTCAGGGGCAGCCTCGCTAGGCTGCCTCACGAGGAGCAGAGAGATCAAGGTGAGGGGCACCTCGTGAGGTTCCCGTGACATGAGCCATGACGACCAAGGCCAGGCGGGTGCCAGCGGGCGTAGATCACCAGTTGCCTCTTTGGTGCTAAAGGAGCAGGCACAGGCGAGCAGTCCTGACGCATCAGGCAAAGGTTTCCATATCGGTGCAACAAGACCAAGACCGGTAGGATAGCAGGACGGAGGTCATCACGGAGCCCACGACGGCGTCACCACCAGAGCCTTTGGCAGGCGAAGACCACCTTTTGTCAGGATAGCTTGTACTAGATGTCCACCTTCAAATTGGCTGTTGTGGGATCCCTTCCCGCCTAATATTTGGGAAGAGGACCAGGGACTCTATTAATAGGACTAGCCATCACCATCGGAAGGGGACGGATCATTCAGATCATCCTAAACCACACAAGCTCACCGAGCTCGAAAACACCTCTCCCCAGGAGGTAGTTCTTCCCTTGTACTTGTTCATCCTCAGCCAAAAAGGCAATCCACCACACCACGCTGGAGTAGGGTATTACACCACATCGGTGGCCCGAACCAGTATAAACTCTTGTTTCCCTTGTTCTTCGAGTTTGGCAAGCTACGTTTGGAGATTGTTGCGAGAGTGTGAGCTGGGGGAAAGATCTTTATGCGCACCCCAGTGTTCGAACCTTAAGGGTTTTGCCGGAACTCGAAATCTGACATTTGGCGTGCTAGGTATGGCTGCGTCGAAGCTTTAATTCCATCGATCCACACTCCACCACCTCCATGCTCTGTCCCCATGGCCGGCGTTGCTCTTCCGGCTGGGACGACGGGCACCCACCACGGCGCTAGGGGTCTCAGAGCTTTCACCCCTGATACGTCCATTTCGCATAATGCTTTTATATCGATATTTATTGCATTGTGGGCTGTTATTAGACATTATGTCACAATACATATGCCTATTCCCTCTTATTTTACAAGGTTTGCATAAATAGGGAGAATGCCGGCAGCTAGGATTCTGGGCTGGAAAAGGAGCAAATATTAGAGACCTATTCTACACAGCTCCAAAAGTTCTGAAACTTCACGGAAGACGTTTTCACAATATATAAAAAATACTGAGCGCAAGAAGTTCACCAGGGGGGCCACACCCTGCCCATGAGGGTGGGGGGCGCACCCTACCCCCTGGGCGCGCCCCCCTACCTCGTGGGCTCCCTGGTGGCCCTCTGATGTCCATCTTCTGCTATATGGAGTCTTTCGATGAGGAAAAAGTCATAAGCCATCTTTCCGGACGAGACTCCGCCGCCACGATGCGAAACCTTGGCGGAACCAATCTAGGGCTCTGGCGGAGCTTTTCTGCCGAGGAAACTTCCCTCCGGGAGGGGGAAATCATCACCATCATCATCATCAACGCTCCTCTCATCGGGAGAGGGCAATCTCCATCAACATCTTCACCAGCACCATCTCCTCTCAAAACGCTAGTTCATCTCTTGTATCCAATTCTTTTTGTAGTAGTGTTAATTACTCCTTGTTGTTGATGCTAGTTGGTTTATTTGGTGGAAGATCATATGTTCAGATCCTATATGCATATTAATACCCCTCTGATTATGAACATGCATATGCTTTGTGAGTAGTTACGTTTGTTCCTAAGGACATGGGAGAAGTCTTGATATTAGCAGTCATGTGAATTTGGTATTCGTTCGATATTTTGATAAGATGTATGCTGTCTCTCCTCTAGTGGTGTTATCTGAACGTTGACTACATGACACTTCACCATTATTTGGGCCTAGAGGAAGGCATTGGGAAGTAATAAGTAGATGATGGGTTGCTAGAGTGACAGAAGCTTAAACCCTAGTTTATGCGTTGCTTCGTAAGGGGCTGATTTGGATCCATATGTTTCATGCTATGGTTAGGTTTACCTTAATACTTTTGTTGTAGTTGCGGATGCTTGCAATAGAGGTTAGTCATAAGTGGGATGCTTGTCCAAGTAAGGGCAGCACCCAAGCACCGGTCCACCCACATACCAAATTATCAAAGTACCGAACGCGAATCATATGAATGTGATGAAAACTAGCTTGACGATATTCCCATGTGTCCTCGGGAGCACTTTACATGATATAAGAGTTTGTCCAGGCTTGTCCTTTGCTACAAAAAGGATTGGGCCACCTTGCTGTACTTTATTTACTTTTGTTACTTGTTACTCGTTACAAATTATCCTATCACAAAACTATCTGCTACCTATTATTTTAGTGCTTGTAGAGAATACCTGGTCTGAGTTCTAACTTCCTTTCTTTTCTTCTAGTCGACTCGGGCGGACCGGTCGAGTAGGATTTGAACCGATGGGGGCACGCCAAGTGCACCCACTGGGTGTAGTCCCCGAGACCGTAGTCGAGTGCTGGCAGTCGACTGGGGTCTGAATAGTTTTTTTGACTTGATCTGGGAGGACTGGTCGAGTTGGGTTTTAATCAGCAGTGGCACGCCAAGTGCACCCTCTGGGTGTAGTCCCCGAGACTACAGTCGACTGTGTGCAGTCGGCTGGGGTCTCAAGTGACTTCTTTAGGTTTTATTCACTCGGAAGTAAACAACCTTTGATCTTGTCGACTGACCCGTCTTTTGCCTTCTGCAGAAGTCTTGTACTCTTATTTCCAAGTTTGCTGAACTTGAGGAGAAGCAGAGGCAACTCAACCTCGACTTGGAATTGGCCCAACAGAATCTGAAGAAAGCTCAAGATGAAGCTGCTAACAGGGAAGGTAACTGCCTATCGACGGTCTTTCAATATATTTCTTCGATCTCTTGTTTGATTAAATTGATTCTTTTGTAGAGAAAATGAAGTTGGCTCTGGAGAAGAAGGACTCAGACCTCTCCGCCGCGCAAAAAGCAGCCCAAGATAAAACTGCTCTCGCAGACCAGAAGCTGGCTTCAGTCGAAGCTCTAGAAGGGGAGGTGAACAGGCTGAAATCTTGCCTCAATGAATCTAACCGTGAAGTGACTAGTCTGAAGAAGGACAAGGTTCCCTAAATGAAAAGCTGGAGTCCGCGATCCGCAAGAGGAATTACATGGAAGCTTATCTGAGGACTCTTACCAAGAAGCTCTATCTCACACTGGAAGGTATTTCTTTTAAACCAACTGTGTTGATGTTTGCGAATGGATCCTGCTCGGTCGACTCACTAATTTTTAGCTGCAGAATTCTGCCAAGACTTTGACGACGAAACTGGAAAGGTCGAGACGGGTATGGACCCTATCGCTTCTCCAATTTGCGACGAAACTACAATGAACGTGCTCCTACTAGAGTCCCGTATCGCTAGCACCACAAGCTACCTCGTGCGCCTGAAGGAGGTAGTCTCCCGAGTCGACTCATCGCTTTGGCCAAGGGTGACGCTTCAAAATGACATGGAATCCCTGATGGCTCGAATGAACGAGATCCCAGACCAAGTGCAAGAATGGAAGAAGTCCTTTGCCTGGTGTGGTGCTGACGTCGCGCTGTCCTTGGTGCGACTCCACTGCAAGGAGGCTCGTGAAGACAAGCTGGCTGCGATCAAGGTCGCTAACACCAAAAAGCATGACTTCCAGTCCTTCATGGAAACTTTCATCGCTGTTGCTACTCGGATCGCGGATGGGATCGACCTGGACGAATTCGTCGAGCCAGCTAGCCCTCCTCCTGCCGAGTGAACAAACTTATCAGACTTGAATCTGCTTTAAATTTGCCTCGGAATGCCGAGTGGTTGCTGTAACCGTTAAACTCCTTCGGGATTGATGCTCGAATACTTTTGGTTTGCTGCTTTGAACTTTAGGATTTATCCGAATTTGGTTTATCTCTGAATACACTTGCATTTTGCCTTCGAATGGACTTTGTTCACTGCTCGGAATAGTCTTTGCGCTGGAGATGCAGCTCTGAAGTGGTGGCTCCAGTCGACCTGCACTTCATCGTCCTTGCGGATAGGGATGGAACGCACATTGTACTTGTGGTGTAGCTCCGAAGGAGAAGGTTGCAGTCGACCTGCACCTCGTCGTCCCTGCGGATAGGGATGGAGCGCACATTGTATTTGTGTCGTAGCTCCTAAGGAGAAAGTTGCAGTCGACCTGCACCTCGTCGTCCTTGCGGATAGGGATGGAGTGCATGTTGTACTTGTGTCGTAGCTCCAAAGCAGAAGGTTGCAGTTAACCTACACCTCATCGTCCTTGCGGATAGGGATATGTTTTGAACATAGGATAGTACTGGACTGCAGCTAAGCCCCCGAGTGAGGGGATTGCTCTCCACTCGGTAGGATTTTTCAAACTTAGGCGAGTACCGGACTGCAGCTAAGTCTCCGATTGAGAGAACTTAGGCGAGTATTGGACTATAGCTAAGCCCCCGAGTGGGAGGATTGCTTTCCACTCGGTAGGATTTTTCAAACTTAGCCGAGTACCGGACTGCAGCTAAGTCTCCGAGTGAGAGAACTTAGGCGAGTATTGGACTGCAGCTAGGCCCCCGAGTGGGAGGATTGCTCTCCACACGGTAGGATTTTTCAAACTTAGGCGAGTTCTGGACTGCAGCTAAGCCCCCGAGTGAGGGGATTGCTCTCCACTCGGTAGGATTTTTCAAACTTAGGCGAGTACCGGACTGCAGCTAAGTCTCCGAGTGAGAGAACTTAGGAGAGTATTGGACTGCAGCTAAGCCCCCGAGTGGGGGGATTTCTCTCCACTCGATAGGTTTTTTCAAACTTAGGCGAGTATTGGACTGCAGCTAAGCCCCCGAGTGGGAGGATTGCTCTCCACTTGGTAGGATTTTTCAAACTTAGGCGAGTACCGTACTGCAGCTAAGTCTCCGAGTGAGAGAACTTAGGCGAGTATTGGACTGCAGCTAAGCCCCCAAGTGGGAGGATTGCTCTCCACTTGGTAGGATTTTTCAAACTTAGGCGAGTACCGTACTGCAGGTAAGTCTCCGAGTGAGAGAACTTAGGTGAGTATTGGACTGCAGCTAAGCCCCCGAGTGGGAGGATTGCTCTCCACTTGGTAGGATTTTTCAAACTTAGGCGAGTACCGGACTGCAACTAAGTCTCCGAGTGAGAGAACTTAGGTGAGTACTGGACTGCAGCTAAGCCCCCGAGTGGGAGGATTGCTCTCCACTCGGTAGGATTTTTCAAACTTAGGCGAGTACCGGACTGCAGCTAAGTCTCCGAGTGAGAGAACTTAGGCGAGTACTGGACTGCAGCTAAGCCCCCGAGTGGGAGGATTGCTCTCCACTTGTTAGGATTTTTTTTTCGAACTTAGGCAAAACGGATTCACGACTAATTAAGCCCACCCACTGGGGGATTTCAGAGGTAAATAAGAACAACAACAATCGTATGAGAGGACCGTAAAGCTATTGTCTTTGATAAACAAATTACAATGGTGTTTCGAACGAGTGCTTAAGTATAAAAGGGGTGGAGCAGCTCCGCGTTCCAACCCCGTGGCTCGTCTTTCTGATGCTCAACACTGTAAAGATGGTGTTCTCCGTTGTGTAGAACTTTGGTGATGATGAAGGGGCCTTCCCAAGCTGGGGCGAGCTTGTGTGGTTTCTGTTGATCCACTCGAAGAACCAGGTCTCCCTCTTGAAAGGTTCGGCTCCTCACGTTCTTGGCGTGGAATCAAGGCTATCTCTCTTTCCTCCTCTAAGAGATCGACTGAATCCTGCCGGGCCTACTCTGCTTCTTCTTCGGAAAGGAGCTCGACTCGGGGTGCATTGTGGAGTAGGTCACTCGGCAGAACAGCTTCGGCTCCATAGACCAAGAAGAAAGGAGTTCGTCCAGTCGACCGATTGGGAGCTGTCCTCAAACCCCACAAAACTGACGGAAGCTCATCGACCCAAGCGTCTGCTGCATGCTTGAGGTCACGCATCAGTCAGGGTTTCAATCCTTTGAGAATCAGGCCATTAGCTCTTTCTGCTTGTCCATTCGATTGCGGGTGAGCGACGGAAGCGTAGTCGACTCGCGTGCCTTGAGAAGCGCAGAAGGCTCTAAACTCGTCAGAATCAAAGTTCGACCCGTTGTCCATAATGATGCTGTGTGGAACTCCATATCTGAATGTCAATTCTCTGATAAAACTGATAGCAGTGCTGGCCTCGAGACTGTCGACAGGTTTAGCTTCGATCCATTTGGTAAACTTGCCGACTGCCACGAGCACATGAGTGAAGCCACTCTTACCAGTTCTCAGTGGCCCAACCATATCCAAACCCCAAACCGCAAAGGGCCAGACGAGAGGAATGGTCTTCAGGGCTGACGCTGGCTTGTGAGACATGTCCAAGTAAAACTGGTAGCCTTCACATCTGTCGACTATATCTTTCGCCATTTCATTTGCTCGCGGCCAATAGAACCCAGCTCCGTATGCTTTAGCCACAATGGCCCGGGAGGACACATGGTGGCCATAGGTCCCCGAGTGGAAGTCATTGAGGATCATTCGACCTTCTTCTGGCGTTATGCATCTCTGACCGACTCCAGTCACGCTTTCCCTAAACAATTGTCCTCTTATCATAGTAAAGGCCGTGGATCGATGTACGACATGCCGAGCCTCTTCTTCGTCTTTTGGGAGTTCTTTTCTGTGGATGTACGCAATGTACGACACTATCCAATCGGGTGTGATGACCAGAATCTCCATGATTAGGTCGACCACTGCTGGGACCTCGACTTCAGTCGGATCTGTGACGCTCTTAGGCTGTGGGGGCTCTTTAGTAAAAGGATCTTCCTGAACTGTCGGCGTGTGAATATGTTCCAAACACACATTGCTCGGAATGGCTTCTCTCTTAGATCCTATCTTTGCCAAGTCATCGACTGCTTGATTTTTCAGCCGGGGGATGTGGTGAAGCTCTAATCCTTCAAACTTCTTTTCCAACTTCCTCACCGCGTTGTAGTAACCGGTCATGGCTGGGCTTCTGATGTCCCACTCCTTCATCACTTGATTGACCACCAAATCTGAGTCGCCATAGACCATGAGGCGACGGACACCGAGTGAGATGGCCATGCGCAACCCATCCAGGAGTGCTTCATATTCTGCTTCATTGTTGGAGGAATCAAAGTGAATCTGGAGGACATATCTGAGCTTGTCTCCTCGGGGGGATACCAGTACTACCCCAGCACCAAAACCATTCAGCATTTTGGATCCGTCAAAGAACATGATCCAGTGCTTCGATTGAACTTGAGTCGGCAGTTGCTGTTCGATCCACTCGGCGAGGAAATCTGCTATTGCTTGGGACTTGAAAGCTTTCTTTGCCTCAAACTTGATATCTAAGGGAAGGAGTTCAATCGCCCATTTTGCCACTCGACCAGTTGCATCTCTGTTCTGCAGAGTCTCTGACAATGGAGCACTGCTGACGACTGTAACACAGTGATCAGAGAAATAGTGTGCAACCTTCTTCATGGTCATGTAAATCCCATAGACGAGCTTCTGGTAGTGTGGATATCTCTGCTTTGACGGAGTCAGGACTTCAGAAATATAATAAACTGGGCGCTGAACTTTATAAGTTTTTCCTTCTTCTTCCCGCTCCATTGTAAGTATTGTACTGACGACTTGTCCAGTGGCTGCTATATAAAGCAGTAAAGGTTCTTTGCTGATTGGAGCAGCAAGCACCGGCTGGGTGGAAAGCAGGGCTTTTAGCTCTGCAAATGCTGCATCAGCTTCTGGTGTCCACTCGAACTTACCTGATTTCTTCATCAGTCGGTAAAGAGGCACCGCCTTTTCACCGAGGCGAGAAATGAATCGACTTAGGGCGGCCAAGCAACCAGTAAGCTTCTAGACATCATGCACATGCACAGGGCGTTTCATTCGGAGTATAGCAACCACTTTCTCTGGGTTAGCATCGATCCCTCGTTCGGAAACTAGGAAACCGAGTAATTTTTTGCCCGGAACTCCAAATGTGCACTTTGATGGATTGAGCTTCATATCATACCTTCTGAGGCTGGCAAAGGTTTCAGCAAGGTCAGTCAGTAGGTCGGAACCTTTACGTGACTTGACCACAATGTCATCCATGTATGCTTCCACATTCCGACTGATCTGAGTGAGCAGGCACTTCTGAATCATCCGCATGAATGTGGCTCCAAGGTTCTTCAAACCGAATGGCATTGTGACATAACAGAAGCACCCAAACGGGGTGATGAAAGCTGTCTTTATCTCATCGGGTCCGTACAAACGGATCTGGTGGTACCCGCAGTAGGCGTCCAAAAAGGACAAACGCTCGCACCCCGCAGTCGAGTCGACTATCTGGTCGATGCGAGGGAGAGGAAAGTGATCTTTTGGGCAGGCCCGATTGATATGCTTGAAGTCAATGCACATGCGAAGTGAGTCGTCCTTCTTTGGGACCATGACAACATTGGCTAACCACTCGGAGTGGTTAATCTCTCAGATAAACTCAGCTGCCAAAAGCCGAGCCACCTCTTCACCGATTGCCTTTCTCTTCTGTACGGCGGACCGTCGAAGATGTTCTTTGACTGGTTTCACTTTTGGGTCGACTCGCAAATGATGCTCAGCCAATCCCCTGGGAACACCCGGCATGTCAGAAGGCTTCCATGCAAAGATGTCCCAGTTCTCACGGAGGAACTGGATGAGCGCTTCTTCCTATTTGGAGTCGAGTGTGGTTCAAATGTGAGTCGGAGCAGCATTGGGATCTGTTGGGTGAATGTGAATCGACTTCGTTTCACCAGACGACTGGAATGTTGAATCTGTGGCTGGCTTCTTGGCTCGCAACAAATCACTCGGATCTGCATTTTTCTGGTATTCTTGCAATTCTACCACGGCCATCTGAGCATCGGCGATCTTTGAACCCTTCTGGAAGCACTCTTCTGCCTTCTTCCGATTACTAGAGATAGTGATCACCCCTTTGGGACCAGGCATCTCCAATTTGAGGTACACGTAACATGGTCGAGGCATAAAATGTGTATAAGCTGGCCTTCCCAGAATGGCATGATAAGGACTCTGGAAATCCACAACTTCAAATGTCAACTTTTCTTTGCGGTAATTCTTGGAATCACCGAAAACTACGTTGAGAGAAATCTGACCGAGGGATGCAGCCTTCTTGCCTGGAATGACCCCATGGAAACTCAGATTGCTTTCACTCAGTCTGGACATCGGAATTCCCATTCCCTTCAACATCTCTACATACAGTATGTTCAGGCCACTGCCACCATCCATCAGGGCCTTTGTTAGTCGAGTGCCTTCGACCACCGGGTCGACCACCAGTGCTTGCCTCCCAGGGGTGGCTATGTGCATTGGATGATCAAACTGGTCGAATGTAATGCCAGTCCGTGACCACTTCAAATAACTGGGTGTCACCAGAGCGACCATGTTCACTTCTCGTTTGATGACTTTCAATCGACTTTTGCTCTCAACGTCAGCAAAAATCATTGGAGTGGAATTCACGTGGGGATAACCATCATCATCCCCTTCCTCATCCTCAGCCTTTTCTGCTTCCTTCTCCTTTTCCTTGGGATGTTTCTCATGGAATTGCTGGATTAGGAGCCGACACTGCCGAGTGGTGTGCTTCCGGTAAATGAAATTACCCTCTTCATCTTTTTCGGTGTGGATGTGGCACGGCAGATCCAACACGTCATTTCCATCTTGATCTTTTACTTTCTTGGGGTTCCACGGCCCTTTGGGCTTCCCCTTGAACTTTCCTTGAACCACAGCCAAGGCTTCACCAGGAGCAGCTGGCTCGGCCTTGCACTTCTATTTCCGACTGGAGTTTCCTCCTCCGGCTTCGTGGGCGACTGCTTTGTTCTTGCCACTCCGGAGTCGTTCTTCTTCTTCACCATTGGCATACTTGGTGGCAATCTCCATCATCTGAGTCAGAGTCATATTTCCTGTCCGGCCAAATTTCAGATTCAACTCCCGATACCTGACACCTTCCTTAAAGGCACAAATTGCCTGATGATAAGACACATCCTCCACTGTGTGATGTAGGGTGATCCATCTTTGGATATAATCCCTCAAAGTTTCATTCAGTTTGTGAACAAAACACTGTAATTCCGTCAAACCTGCCGGCCGTTTGCATGTGCCCTCAAATGTTCTGACAAACACTCGGGCGAGATCTTCCCAAGTATAAATACTGCCAGGTGCCAACTGATTCAACCATGCTCTAGCCGAGCCCTCCAACATTAGAGGAAGGTCTTTCATGGCCACTTCATCATTGCCGCCACCAATCTGGACAGCCACTCGGTAGTCTTCAAGCCAAGTGTCAGGCTTGGACTCACCAGTGAACTTACTGACTCCAGTCGCCAACTTGAAGTTGGGGGGAATCACTACATCTCTGATAGCTCTGCTGAAGCACTCTGGACCTGAGACATGCAACCTGTTGCTGGTTTGCAGATCCCTGTCATGGCCCTCTCGGTGGGCTCTATTTCTGTCGACCAAGCCTTGAACGAGAATAGATCTCGCATCAAAGCCTGGCTCCCTAGGGTCGACTAGAATACCTCACCCAACATTGTGAGGGCGTCTGTCTTCGTGTTGTTGAGGCACGTACGACCCACTCCTTGGGGGAGGCGTGGGCACTCAACGACGATCGTCGCGATCGATTCGGTGATCATACTGCTCACGGTTTCTATACTAATCTCATCGATCCCCACGCCCCTCATGCCTCAGGGGCGATCTTGGGCTATGGGCCGATTGAACTGTGTCTGCAACCATGGATTTACTATGGATCCTATTCCGCGACTGAGATACGACCATATTCTGTTCTCCCGCCGCCCGGAGCAAGGCTCGAATCTGCACCAGACCTCGGCCAGTTTTCTGACTGGGAAGGTTGGATCGACTCCGCTATCCGGGCAGCAGCTGCTAGATTCTGGATTGGGGTTCGGTATACCTGAGTCGGAGATGGAAAAAGTTGGCGTCGACTGGATTCGGGAGCACGCTGCCGACCGCGATCGTCGAGTGCGCGCTGGAGGTTCTCCAGTCGAGTGCGCTCAGCCAAGTTGGCCAAGCGCGCCAGCTCCAAGGCCTGGGCCTCAGGGGTTTCTCCAACTATAGGAGTATGTAGTGCATCCATGTTCCGGCAGCGAAGTTCCTCCCTCTGCTGCGAAGAGAGGGGTTCGGGGCGGTACTCTTCATGAACGCGCGACGGATTGCCGTTCCTGTCGCCTCCATCTTCACGGGCGAAGCCAGGAGGGCTGCGTGGTCCATTAACCATCAGAACTTCAGCCGCTGGGTCACTGTTGTCGTACTCGGATGCAGTCTCTATGGAGCTGGTCGACAGATCGAACAGGCCGTAGAGAGTTTCGTCGGGCTCGATCACCGCGACTTGAGGGGTGGCCGACTGGCGGGCCACCGCATGCCTCACCCACCGCTGAAGCCTCGACCGACCAAAATGTTTGCTCCGGCGGGCCGTAGGGAGGGGGAAAGCTGCTGGAGCCGACCGATACTGGGTTGATGGCTGCCGCAGGAGGAGCCGCGGACGGGAAGTGCATCGACGTTGAGTGGAGCCTCCTGAAGCCAAGCGGAGTCGTCAGTGACAAACATGAGCGCGTCGAGACGTATATCGCGGCCCTCAGCCAAACCTCCGCCTGGAAACATGATGAAGGGGATCGGAAAAATAGCAACTTCTCCAACAAGTCGCTAAGACACCTACCCCACGGTGTGCGCCAACTGTCGTGGTTCTAGGATTGACAGTAGAATAGGGGGTAGGAATGTAGAGGCAAGATCCTAGCTATGGAGGAGTTGTACACGTATTTATTACGAGTTCATGCCCTTCTCGGAGGAAGTAACAACCCTATGTCTCGGATCCCAGAGGCGGTCGACTGGATATATGCGTGTGAATTACAAAAGGTGCGAACCCCTGTCCTAGAGGAGGGGGTGGCTTATATAGAGTGCGCCAGGCCCCCAGCTCCCCTCCGTTACACAGGGTTCAATGTTCATAAAGGAGGAGCGTTACTGGTAACGTCTGAAGTAAAGTGCTATAAATGTCCATAAAGCTATGACTTAAACCCCGACCATTGCGGAGTGAAGGGCTTCACATCTTCTGGTGGTCGAGTGGTTGTTAGCATGGTCGAGTGTCTTCAAGGTGGTCGAGTGAACACATCTTCATGGTCGAGTGGATGATAGTTTCTCTTCGACTGCTTTTGGTTCTTTGTAGAGATGTCCTTGGGGAGGTTATATTAGACAGATCCATGACCCTAACCTAGGTACATAGCTTCATCAATGCCGTCGTGGGCTCCACGATGACCTCCGTCTTGCAGCCCGTGGTCTTGGTCTTGTTGCACCGAAATGGAAACCTTTGCCTAAGGCCTCGGTACCCGGCGGCTGCGCTTGCCTCCTTTGCGCCAAAGAGGAAACAAGGACGCTGCACGCGCTGGCGCCCGCCTGGCGCTTGCCTGGTGTCGATCATCATGGCTCACATCACGAGAGCCTCATGAGGTTTGCCTTGCCTTGAAATCCCCACTCCTCGCGAGCCTGCCTGACCAGACCGCTCCAGAGGAGGTCCTGCATCGTCCCCCTCGCGAGGCTTGGCCCCTCGCGAGGGTCTTGGATGCCTTGTTGGTGAAGATGAGCCGTACGGCCTGCTGGCTCAGCCACGCCGTGGGCCGCAGGCAGGCAGGTCTGGGGACCCCCGTTCCCAGAACGCCGACAGTAGCCCCCGGGCCCAAGGTCCGCTCGGGCTTGGCTTCGCGGTGAAGCCAAGGGTCAATCTCGGAGCACCGCGGGCCCCAAAAGCATGCGGCCTCGGTTGACGCGTCGCGGTTGATTGGACGTGGGCGTCTCCGCTTCCCCATGTTGCCTCGGCAATTGCCCAACTTGACAAGTCCCTGGGACATGCAAGGGAAACCATTATTACCTGCGATCGTGGGAGACACCGGTTGGCCTTGTCTTGGTATAAATGGAGAGGGGGGCGGAGCCCCCGTCGCCCATCTATTGCTCGCTTGCCTGCTTCTTCCTCCTTGCTCCTTTGCTTGCTCCAATGGCGCCTATCAGAAGGTTCTCCGCCGAAGAGAAGGGGAAAGCCCCCCGGGATGTACCGGAGCCACTCCCGCCGAAGAAGAGGTCGATCCATCGCCATGACGAAGTGGCGATGCAAGTGGTGATGCAGCCTCGGTGCGAGCGGCCTCCTCCGGGGTATCCGCTACCCCTGTACGCCCAAGCCGAGGGCACGGGGGGACGAAGTGACGAGCAGCGCCGCAACTGGGGTCGCCGTGCCACGGCGACGCATGCCGTTCACGCTACGGACTCCTCGCGCGAGTTGGGGCTGAGGGCGTCGATGCCTCCAAGCTCCTTGATCCGCTTCCTGCGGTTCTTCTCCGACGTGATGCCACCGAGGAGGCCCCTTGAGCTCTGGCTGCAGCACGGCGACTGGAGCGGAGATCGAAGTGGTCCCCTCCAGCAAGATCTTCATGACCCGCGGCTGGGGGGAGACACACGGGTCTATCGTGCGAGGGGCGCCCTCGCGATCCACTTCGAGTACGACGGCTCCTCCACGCTCTTCTTCAAGGTTTTCGATGCCGAGGGTTGCCGCCTGGAGTGCTACTCCGGAGAGGAGCGCGAGGCTGATGCGCGCTCCGCTCGCGACCACTCCAGCAGCAGCAGCCCTTGGGAGTCCAGTAGCTCTCCTGAGCTCTACGAGACCCCAGAGACGAGCGACGACAGCTACATGCCCCCGAGCTCTCGCCGCGCTTGGAGCAGGGCTACGGCATCCGGCCGCCGCCGCCGCTGATCTGGATGGGGTTGGCGCCGGCCTCCCGTGGCCCACTATTGATGATGGCGTCCGCCACGGAAGGATGTAGATAGGATTCCCCCTAGCATTAGCTTTTGTTTCCTGTGAAGAATCATGAATCACCCCGCGGGGGCATGTAAGGATTTGCAATGCCTTTTTACTTATTTTCCTTGTTATGAACATTTGATGAACGCGTGCCTCGTTAAGGCTCGGTCCCCCCTTTCTTTCCTCGTGATAGCTTGTTTCTCTATGCTGACGGGTCCCGGTCCCAAGGCGGCTACAGCCATCGCTCGTATGCTAGGTCGCGATGCCGTGGTCAAGGCCAGGAGGTGCGTGGCCTGAGGTCCAGTAAGAGCCCCTGAGGCGCGATGCTCAGGAGGTCCCCCTTAGCGCCCAAGCAGCCATGGTAACGAAAGAAAGGAAGATAACTTGGCCACAATGGGGTTGCGGCATGGTGTGAGCGACTACTAGGCCCAAATATTTAGCCGATCGAGGGCGAGACTTATCTTGCTGACTTCGCGGTGATTCCCGATGATGCGCTAGGGCTGTGTGCCAACTTATGTGACAATTCCAGGCCGGTCCGTACGAGTTTTCCTTCTCCCAAGATCTTCTTAGTGCTCTACGTCCTCAGGTCCCGGCCCTCGAGCGAGCCAGCCGACACTGGTATGCCAGGTCGCGATGCCGTGGTCAAGGCCAGGGGGTGAGGGCTGGAGAGCCAGTAACACGCAAGCGAATCGCTCGAGAGAAAAGGAGACTCACGGTGCCGCATGCTATCCTTCCCGCGGGGTCCCTGTCGTCTGGCACAAGAAGAAACACGTTTTGCCGTTACTGCCGCCTGCCTGCCGCTGGTTGGTCTGGAAGAAGTGAAGGCACTGAGGGCCTGGTGAGGAGACGTGCACGGCGCGTGCCGCGAGCCAGAGCTCGACCACACAGATTTGTCGGTCATGGCAGGGACGGACCCATGCACCGGCGCCGTGCCTGTGCAGAGGCCCCGAGGGAGGCGATGATCGAGCAGGTGATAGCAGTTGGCATGTTAAGCATGAAGAACAGATCGACTTGGATAAATGCAGGAAGATACATGTCACTGGGTTTGGCCCGAGCGGCGTGGGGATGATGCAGCCCGAGGGGCGCCCCCAACAAGGTAAGATAAAGATAGAAGAAAAAGGGACACATGCCACAGGGACGGATCCATGTGGCCTAGTAATAATGCAGCCCGAGGGGCGCTCCCAGTTTAAATGAACATGGAAGATATCACATGGTCCTGTAGACGAAGTAGAGTTGGTGCAGCTGAAGCCGCATGTCGAAGGAATGCTCCTCATGAGCCACCGGGACCCTGAGCCTCGGGAGGCTCTGGGGGCTCAGGAGGTTCCCTGAAGACTATCTCCATCTCTTCCAGGACGGCGTGGTATTTGGCCTCCTGAGCCGCCAGTAGACGCCGCAGGTTGCCTTGGTAGGCCGACGCCACGCTCGGCAAGCCGAAGGGCATGCGGACGTAACTGTGTGGTGGACCCTCGCAATGACCCACACTCGAAGGCCAGAAGCGCTCTTGAGATGCGGCCCTGTTGAGCGCTGGGATGTCGATGTAGACGTGCAGCCCGGCATCCCCGCCTGGGTGGGGGGCTGCGCCTTGTCAGCGGACGTGGCCGCGCATGGCCCTTGCTTCTTGCAGTTCCTCGGTGTTCTTGGTGATGAACTCCTGAGCAGTGGGCACTCCTTGCATTGTGCTCTCCTGAGAAAAGTGTGTCGTGAAGCACGCTTCCAAGTGGTGCCCAAGCGCCTCCCTTGTGAGGTTGGCAAGGTCTGAGGATCTCTTGGAGAGAGCCCCCAAGTCCTGCCTGAGGAGGGTGCCGGGCGCGCTTTCCTATGCGGTGGAGGGAGGCGCCGCTGGAGCGGGCGCTGATCCTAACGAGGCTCCTGACGCGACGCCATCTTCTTGGGGTCCTGCGCGACACGACTGCTTCTTCTTGGGGATGGTCTCTGGAGGGCCTTCACTTCTGCTGTCAGGGTTGTCGATTGCTGCGGCTTGGAAGGCGCGCTCAAGGGAGCACACCGCATCCCATTCTTCACATGGGACCGTGATGATTCCCCCGCTTCCTGGCATCTTGAGAACGTGGCAGCTGTGGTGAGTGACTGCCATGAACTTGGACAGGGCTGGATACCGGAGGATGGCATTGTACGGCAGGCGGATGTGCGCGACGTCGAAGTCGACGAGCTCGGTGCGGTAGTTCTTTCGCTCCCCAAAGGTGACAAGCAGGCGGACTTGCCTTACCGGTGTGGTAGAACCGTCAGTCACTCCTGAGAAAGGCTTGGTTGGTTGGAGCTGCTCATAGGGCACTTGGAGGTTGTCGAACGCGTCGACGGATAGGACGTTGAGCCCTGCGCCGCCGTCGATGAGAGTCTTCGTGACTTGCACATTGCTGATGACTGGGGAACACAACATTGGCAGAGTGCCAGCGGTGGCTGCACACTTGAGCTGGTCCGCCGAGTTGAAGGTGATGGCACATTGGGACCACCTAAGCGGGCGCGTGGCCTCGAGCTTGGGGAGCACCGCGTTCACCTCGCGAGCGAACTGTTTGAAGATGCGCTGGGAGGCGGGGGCCTGAGCTCCGCCCAAGATGCAAGCGATCGCACGCGGCTCCTAGAAGCACCCAGCTCCCTCGTCCTGGTGGTGGTCGTCATTCCTTCTTGGTGGCAGCAACAGGGGAAGACCGGCGTTGCCCTGGGGGCGATCCTCATGAGGCGGGTCCCTCCAGGCGCCCTCGCGAGGCTCGTCCAGCCAGCGGTCCTCACGAGGCCGGTCGTGCCACTCCTGTCGCGGGCCACGGTCGTCCCAGCGTCCGCCTCCGCGGCCATAGCCCCGGTCATTGCGCTCGGGGCGTCGACCGAAGCGACCTTCCCGGATGGCTCTGAGCTCTTGACAATCTCTGGTGTTGTGGGTGTTCAGGTTGTGGAAGGCGCAGAACGGACGGCCGTTCTTGGATGACTCAGGCTGATCTCTGCCTCGCTTGGTGTCGGGCTCCGCTGCGAGCACCACTGCCTCTTTGCGCTTCACGTCCTTGGCCATGGCCTTCTTCTCCTCCACTCCTGCAGCTGGCAGCTCAAGGAGAGAGAGGCGCCCCTCCTCAGCTCTTTGCGCACTTGGTCGCCAGGTTGAACAGCTCCTGAGATGTGCAAAGCTCCTCATGGATGGCCAGCTCTTCCTTCATCTTGACGTCACGGACGCCGTCAGAGAATGCGGAGATGATCGCTTTGTCCGTGACCTTGGGGATCTTGAGGAGGGTGTTGTTGAAGCGCTGGATGTACTTCTGGAGGGTCTCTATTAGCTGTTGCTTGATGCGGCGTAGATCGCCCACGGCCGGTGGGTGGTCGCGAGTGCCCTGGAAGTTCACGACGAAGCGGTCACGCATTTCGTCCCAGGAGGAGATTGAGCCCTGCTACAGGTTCAGGAGCCAGGAGCGGGCCCCATCCTTGAGAGCCATGGGAAACCAGTTCACCATGACTTTTTCGTCGCCGTTGGCCGCTTCGATGCTCAGCTCATAGAGCTGCAGGAACTCCACGGGGTTGGCGGTGCCGTCGAATCGAGGAGGTAGATCTGGCTTGGACTTGCCTGGCCAGGCAACGCTACGCAGCTTAGGGGTGAAGGCGTGGCATCCGGCCGTGATTGCTGGGGCCCGCTTCGGAGGTGGAGCTAGGTCTTGACGAGGTCCGCACTGCGCCACTGCAGGCGCCATGCGATCTTGGCGAGGTGGTGCGGGGAGCGCCGGTGCAGCTTCTCGCGGTCGCGGGATTTCTTGGCAGCTTCTTTCTTCACGCGCGGGCGCCGGGCGCGGTGGATCATGCCATGGAGGCGCACGCCTTGGTGCCAAGGCACCGTCTTGGGGTCAAGGCGGTGGAGGCACGCCATGAGCCCCGTCGCCCTCGGCTGGTTGAGGGGGAGGCAGAGAGCGGGACGATGTCGGAGAGCCCCCTGCAGCACGGACGAGCTCGGCGACGCGGTCGAGGCACTCCTCGTAGAGGTCGTCGACGGGGCGGTAACGCAGGAGCTCGTTCGCCGCGATGAGCGCGTCCCATGCCTCCATGGGAGCGCGGTGCGCATGGGACGAAGAACCAGCAGGGGTGAGTGATGGAGTAGCGGTGCAACCGTCCTGCCACACCGAAGGATGCTGCGAGGACGCCTGCTGCTCGTTCCCCACCGGGCCGGTGGCAGCGTTGGCGGCAGGGGATGGAGAACGACGAGGTGGCTCACTGACGGGAGCTGTCTGAGCGACGCGGGCGGCGAGGGCAGCCCGATGCTCAGCTCGAGCGTGGCGAGCGTCCGACATGGAGACGACGGAGCGACGCGGGCGACGGACTGACGGAAAGGAAGCTACAGCACACCCCTACCTGGCGGGCCAAATGTCAGATGTGGGGTTCCGGCTAACCCTTAAGGTTCGAACACTGGCGTGCGCGCGAAGTCTTTCCCTCCTACCGATCTACGCTAAAGCTCGCTAAGATCTTGCGGACAAACTCGACGAACTCGCAACACAGAGAGACACGGGGTTTATACTGGTTCGGGCCACCGTTGCGGTGTAATACCCTACTCCAGTGTGGTGGTGGTGGATTGCCTCTTGGACTGATGATGAGCAATACAATGGGAAGAACAGCCTCCTGAGGTTGAGGTGTTCTTGTGCGTATGAACTTGTGGGTGTAGATTCCCTCCGCTAAGATGAGGTTGAGGTGTCTCTAATATGGTGGTGGCTAGCTCTACTTATACAGGCCTTGGTCCTCTTCCCATATATTGAGCGGGAAGGGAGCCAACAGTGGCGGGCTAATTCGAAGGGGGACAGCTAGTACAAGCTATCCTGACAAAAGCGGTCTTAACCTACGAAAAGCTCTGGGGTGATGCCGTCTTGGGATCCACGATGACCTCCGTCTTGTAGTCCATGGTCTTGGTCTTGTTGCACCGAAATGGCAACCTTTGCCTGAGGCCTCAGTACCCCGCGGCTGTGCTTGCCTCCTTTGCACCAAAGAGGAAACAAGGACGCTGCGCGCGCTGGCGCCCACCTGGTGTCGATCGTCATGGCTCACGTCACGAGAGCCTCATGAGGTTTGCCTCGCCTTGATATCTCCGCTCCTCGCGAGCCTGCCGGACCAGGCTGCTCCAGAGGAAGTCCTGCGTCGTCCCCCTTGCGAGGCTTGGGCCCTCACAAGGGTCGTGGATGCCTTGTTGGTGAAGATGGGCCGTACGGCCTGCTGGCTCAGCCACGCCGTGGGCCGCAGGCAGGCAGGTCTGGGGACCCCCGTTCCCAGAATGCCGACAAATACCTTTTGACTTATACAAAGACATTATGCATGATATTGCACCCGCTGAGATAGAAGATATTGATGTCACAATTAAACTTGCCAATAGGGATACTATTTTGCCAATGGGAATTGTTAGAGATGTTGAAGTCTTGTGTGGGAAAACTAAATATCCTGCTGATTTTCTTGTTCTTGGTTCCCCACAAGATAGCTTTTGTCCCATTATATTTGGTAGACCCTTCTTGAACACTGTTAATGCTAAGATAGATTGCAAAAAGGATGTTGTTACTATTGGTTTAGGTGATATGTCTCATGAATTTAATTTCTCTAAATTTCGTGGACAACACCGTGAAGAGGAATTACCTAGTAAAGATGAAATTATTGGTCTTGCTTCTATTGTCGTACCTCCTAGTGATCCTTTAGAACAATATTTGCTAGACCATGAAAATGATATGTTTATGAATGAAAGAAGGGAAATAGGTGAAGTATTCTTTAAACATGAACCCATCCTGAAACACAATTTGCCTGTTGAAATCCTAGGGGATCTTCCTCCACCCAAGGGTGATCCCGTGTTTGAGCTTAAACCATTACCTGATACTCTTAAATATCCTTATCTTGATGAGAAAAAGATATATCCTGTTATTATTAGCACTAACCTTTCAGAGCATGAAGAAGAGAGATTATTGAGAACTCTGAAGAAGCACCATGCTGCTATCGGATATACTCTTGATGATCTTAAGGGCATTAGTCCCACTCTATGTCAACACAAAATAAATTTAGAGGAACATGCCAAACCAGTTCATGATCATCAACGACAGCTGAATCCTAAGATGAAGGAAGTGGTAAGAAAGGAAATACTAAAGCTTCTTGAGGCAGATATAATTTATCCCGTTGCTGATAGTTAGTGGGTAAGTCTTGTCCATTGTGTCCCTAAGAAGGGAGGTATTACTGTCGTTCCTAATGATAAAGATGAGTTGATCCCGCAAAGAATTATTACAGGTTATAGGATTGTAATTGATTTCTGCAAATTAAATAAAACTACTAAAAAAGATCATTACCCTTTACCTTTTATCGATCAAATGCTAGAAAGATTATCCAAACATACACATTTTTGCTTTCTAGATGGTTATTCAGGTTTCTCTCAAGTACCTGTGTCAGCCAATCATCAATCAAAGACTAATTTTACTTGCCCTTTTGGTACTTTTTCTTATAGATGTATGCCTTTTGGTTTATGTAATGCACCTGCTACCTTTCAAAGATGCATGATGGCTATATTCTCTGACTTTTGTGAAAAGATTTGTGAGGTTTTCATGGACGACTTTTCCGTCTATGGATCCTCTTTTGATGATTGCTTAAGCAACCTTGATCGAGTTTTGCAGAGATATGAAGATACTAACCTTGTCTTGAATTGGGAGAAGTGCCACTTTTATGGTTAATGAAGGTATTGTCTTGGGGCATAAAGTTTCTGCAAGAGGCATTGAGGTTGATAAAGCTAAGGTTGATGCTATTGAAAAGATGCCATGTCCCAAGGACATGAAAGGTATAAGAAGTTTCCTTGGTCATGCCTGGTTTTATAGGAGGTTCATTAAGGACTTCTCCAAAATTTCTCGGCCTCTGACTAATTTATTACAAAAAGATATACCATTTTTCTTTGATGATGATTGCGTAGAAGCATTTGAAATACTTAAGAAAGCATTAATCTCTGCACCTATTGTTCAGCCACCTGATTGGAATTTACCCTTTGAAATTATGTGTGATGCTAGTGATTATGCTTTAGTTGCTGTTCTAGGGCAAAGAGTTGATAAGAAATTAAATGTTATTCCATATGCTAGTAAAACTCTAGACAATGCTCAGAGAAATTATGCTACTACTGAAAAATAATTTTTAGCAGTTGTATTTGCTTGTGATAACTTTAGATCTTATATTGATGATTCTAAAGTAACTATTCAGATGGATCATGCTGCTATTAAATACCTTATGGAAAAGAAAGATGCTAAACCTAGAATTATTAGATGGGTTCTCTTGCTACAAGAATTTGATTTGCATATTAGTGATAGAAAGGGAGCTGAGAACCCCATTGCAGACAACTTGTCTAGGTTAGAAAATGTTCTTGATGACCCACTACCTATTGATGATAGCTTTCCTGATGAACAATTAAATGTCATAAATGCTTCTCATAATGCTCCATGGTATGCTGATTATGCTAATTACATTGTTGCTAAATTTATACCACCTAGTTTCACATACCAGCAAAAGAAAAGGTTCTTCTATGATTTGAGACATTACTTTTGGGATGACTCACACCTTTATAAAGAAGGAGTAGATGGTGTTATTAGACATTGTGTACCTAAGCATGAACAGGAACAGATCCTATGCAAGTGTCACTCTGAGGCTTATGGAGGACACCATGCTGGAGATAGAACTGCACACAAGGTATTGCAATCCGGTTTTTATTGGCCTGCTCTCTTCAAGGATGCCCGTAAGTTTGTCTTATCTTGTGATGAATGTAAAAGAAATGGTAATATTAGTAGACGTCAAGAAATGCCTATGAATTATTCATTTGTTCTTGAACCATTGATGTTTGGGGCTTTGATTATATGGGACCTTTTCCTTCCTCTAATGGATATACACATATTTTAGTTGCTGTTGATTACGTTACTAAGTGGGTAGAAGCTATTCCAACTAGTAGTGCTGATCATAACACCTCTATTAAAATGCTTAAAGAAGTTATTTTTCCGAGGTTTAGAGTCCCTAGATATTTAATGACTGATGGTGGTTCACATTTTATTCATGGTGCTTTCTGTAAAATGCTTGCTAAATTTGATGTTAATCATAGAATTGCATCTCCTTATCACCCGCAATCTAGTGGTCAAGTAGAATTGAGTAATAGAGAACTCAAATTAATTTTCAAAAGACTGTTAATAGATCTAGAAAGAATTGGTCCAAGAAACTTGATGATGCATTATGGGCCTATAGAACTGCATATAAAAATCATATGGGTATGTCTCCGTATAAAATGGTTTATGGAAAAGTATGTCACTTACCTCTCGAACTAAAACATAAGGCTTATTGGGCCATTAAAGAGCTCAATTACGATTTCAAACTTGCCGGTGAGAAGAGGTTATTTGATATTAGCTCACTTGATGAATGGAGAACCCAAGCCTGTGAGAATGCCAAACTATTTGAAGAAAAAGTTAAAAGATGGCGTGACAAAAGAGTACAAAAGCGTGAGTTTAATGTAGGTGATTATGTATTGCTATACAACTCTCGTTTAAGATTTTTTGTAGGAAAACTTCTCTCTAAATGGGAAGGTCCTTACGCTATCGAGGAGGTCTAACGTTCCGGTGCCATAAAAATCAACAACTTCGAAGGCACAAATCCGAAGGTGGTGAACGGTCAAAGAATTAAACATTATATCTCAGGTAATCCTATAAATGTTGAAACCAATGTTATTGAAACCGTAACCACGGAGGAATATATAAGGGACACTTTCCGGAACGTTTCAGACTCCGAAAAGGAATAGGTATGTGGTACGGTAAGTAAACCGACTCCAAGACAGATCTAATGGCAATATTTTTCTGTTTTGGAATATTTAGAAAAATAAAAAAAAGATGCAGTCCAGGAAGGACACGAGGGATCCACGAGGGTGGAGGGCGCTCCCTACCCCCCTGGGCACGCCCCCTACCTCGTGGGCACCTCGTGTGCTTTCCGGACTCCGTTTTCATACACGAGACATATTTTGGTCGATAAAACTTCATTATATAGCCTCCCGAAGGTTTTGACCACCGTATCACGCAAGTATCTCTTGTCTTTGTTTCAAGCAGTCCTGCTGCAGATTAGAGCAACATGTCGTCCCAGGATTCGGAACGAGAAAGCTATGTGGCCGATTACCTTGCAGATCCTAAGGTCTATGGGGATGTGGAGCATTATGGTTGGACTATGGAAGAAGAAGCGGACTATGAACCCAAGGGAAGGGAGGAGGCAAGCTCATAAGAAGACGAAGTCCCATTACCTCAACCTGGGGAGATGCATGTGGAGTTCAAAAAGTCAAGCCTCCCTAGCAGTGTCAAAACTGGCGTATCTCGGGTAGGGGGTCCCGAACTGTGCGTCTAGGGAGGATGGTAACAGGAGGCAGGGGACATGATGTTTTACCCAGGGTCGGGCCCTCTTGATGGAGGTAAAACCCTACGTCCTGCTTGATTATTCTTGACAATATGAGTAGTACAAGAGTTGATCTACCACGAGATCGGGGAGGCTAAACCCTAGAAGCTAGCCTATTGTATGATTGTATTTTGTCCTACGGACTAAACCCCTCTGGTTTATATAGACACCAGAAGGGGCTAGGGTTACACAAGGTCGGTTACAAAGGAGGAGATATACATATCCATATTTCCTAGCTTGCCTTCCATGCCAAGTAGAGTCCTATCCGGACACGGGATGAAGTCTTCAATCTTGTATCTTCATGGTCCAACAGTCCAGCCAAAGGATATAATCCGGCTGTCCGGATACCCCCTAATCCAGGACTCCCTCAGTAGCCCCCAAACCAGGCTTCAATGACGATGAGTCCAGTAAGCAGTGTTGTCTTCGGCATTGCAAGGCGGGTTCTTCTCCGAATTTCGAACATTTGCTAAGAAGTGTCCGGTCCCATAAATGTTTGAACCTCTTGGCTTCTGCGCCCAATAAGGGCTATCTTCCATGCGTCGAATGAATGCGAGGTGCCAGGGCATTTTTACATTTGGCCCCCTAGCCAGATAAATAAATTGTCTATTATAGGGATGGGGATTCTTAGATCCAATCCATACCATCCTCCCCCAGTGAGAATCCATCGGAGCGTGCTTCGGAAAGATGCACTCCAGCATGGCCGACCTCCGCAGCTCCTCCTCCCGCCCCCGTAGCCCTAAGCCCGATGATTGGGAGAGGTGTTCAGTCCCACACACTCGATTAGTCGAACTGCAGACTAAGCGATTTCTCCCTCTGGCATATATGGTGCCCGTATGAGCCGGGCTCGCCACCTACAATGGCGGGGAGCAAGCGAAGAGCTAGCCCCTCTATGGGGGAGCGGGTATGCCTTGTCCATTACTTATTGAGGGGACTCGGATTTCCGATTCATCCACTCCTCCACGGGCTCCTGGAGTTTTATGGCCTCCAACTGCATAATTTCACCCCTGCTTCCATTTTACACATCACCGGCTATGTTGCCCTCTGCGAGTTATTCCTGCTCTGCGAGTCTCATTTCGAGCTGTGGAAAAGGTTATTTTTCCTCATCCCTCGCACACAGAAGGGGTCACTTTATCAAGTGGGCGGAGCCGAAATATGGCGCATCGCCGAAACCGGATACCTGTCCGGTACTCCGAAGAAGACGTCTGAAGACTGGCCTTCGGAATGGTTTTATATGGAGGACATCCCCGTTCCGGACCCTGTTCGGCGGGGTCTTCCTGTGTTCAGAAATGCTCCTCTGAAGAAACGCCGAAGTTGGCGCCCACGGAGCCCCCAGGAGGAAGACAACGGAGAGGTCCTTTACCTGATGAACCAGATTAAAGCACTGGCTCAATCAGGATTGACAATAATCAAGGTTATGTCAACATGCATAATGCGGGGAGTGCAACCACTTCAATATCGAGGGCACCCCTTGTGGTGTTTTAACGGGGAAGATGACGCTACCCGTTGCGGGCATAAGGGTCCGGACAACGCCGCCGCCTTAGCAAAAATTCTGTCTGAATTGTTCAAGGGAGAGGAAGAGGAGTTCATCCGCATCAAGCCACCGGATGGATTCTCCATGTACAACCCTCCAAGTTGGGTGAGTTATATCTCCTTACTCACATTCTTCCCGCATTCTCTGTCGTAGGTACTCACCTTGCCATTTTGCGGCAGGAACTGCGAAGAGCCATAAGGGAGATCCGCAGCCCATCTCCACAACTAGAGGACCCTGACCGGGCCCTCGGTCCCAGACTCGAAGAAGATCCGGACATATTCGTGGAGCTGATAGACTGGCAGTTCTATCAATGAAGCTGTGATGACGCATGGTGGCCATTACGGCCGACTATCCTGGACTGCTTCCTGCGTCGCACGTAAGAAAAACCAAAAATCCCAACTCCAAAAACTAGGATCCCGTTTTAGACACTTCACCTACCATATACATATGGTGTTTTACAGGGAAGGCATTTGGGACGCCACACCGAACCCACAACAACTCGCCAACAAGAGGCACTGAGGCCGGGCAGGCGAAAAAGGAAGGCGGTCAGGACGGAGACGCCAGCGCAGAGGTATGACGGAAACCCCACTCCGTGGTTGTCGTCTTTCTTGAAATGTAATGACGTCCATGTTTCTTTAGCAGAAAAAACGCTCGCCGGAATATGTCCGGTGAGGCTGCCGATCACGCTTCCACCAGTCGGGCTCCAGGACCGGACATAGAGGCGGAAGCCGACATGGGGCAGACGTCGGATACTCTCCCTACAGAGGATGCGGATAGGCTATCCGCTACAAATTCAGAAGTGGAGAGCGCCATGAATCATAGGCGTCGCCGGGCCATACTCCACGACGCTTGCTTCTCACAAGAGGCATTTGATGCCTTGAATTCTGGAGAGGCGTACCTCTGTGCTGCTCAAGATGGTCTAGCCAGAGCCATGGACCAGTATGTAAAGGATGTACGGGTAAGTAAATCTGACGATTATATGTATCAGTAGCCCCTGAGACTTGAAACAGTTAGCAGGACTGATTTAAGGATCATCTTATTGTGCAGGTTCTTACAGAGAAGAATAGTTGACTGTCACAGGAGCTGGAGGAGTGCAAGACCCATCTTCGGGCCGCTGTTGCCGCACTGAAGGAACCGAAAAAGTCCCCAGCTGGTAAAATTTCTTTCAAAGAATGATAGGTACCATATAGCATGCGGCATGGCTGCAGGTCTAACAATAGATGTTTGCAGATGAATCCGGAGAGAATCTGAAGGAGCAGCACGCCGTACGACAGCTAAAGGCCGGCGAACGCGTGCTGACTGAGGTCAGGCAGGAGAAAAATAATCTCCAAGATGCCAATACCAAGCTGAGCGTGGAACTGAAAGATGTTCGAGCTCATCTTGCGGACTCCGAGAAGGAGAATAAGCGGCTTCGACGCGGCATATTTAGTAAGTGCTTGAGCGAACCCTTAATAAAGGGGACGACGGAGAAGCCGGCTAACAGAATTATGTCTACGGGTATGCTGACGGGTCGTCCCGCGGAGGAGATGCCCGGGTCTGCGGGTGATCTTCTATCCGAGCTCTCACAACTACACGAACAAGTTCGGCAGGTGATGCAAGGTATTCCCCAGGCCTTGTGGCCATCCATCTCCCTGCCAGAAGGCGTTGGAGAGCTTGTGGAGAAGCTCAAGGGAGCACGGCGGCGCTTCCTATTATGGAAGATATCTGCCTGCTGTCAAGATGCCAGGGAAGCCTGGGCCATGGTGAAGACGCGGTATACCAAGGCTGACCCAAATCACATGGCCGAGGTCAGACCTGTGGGGCCCGACGGGAAAGAGATCCCCGTTAGCTTAGTCTACGGGCAAGTAGCATTAGCCGCAAAATATTCCCAACAGGATTGTACGCTAGACCGCATGTTCGATGGTATAGAAGAGGAATTTAGTCAGTCTACATGACTATGTAATTAAAGTGACATGTATATTGCCTTCTAGCCGGATTGTAGATCATTTGTCATGGCGGACCTTTTCGCTTCAACCTCGGGACCGAATAGTCCGGAGTGTATCCGTATACCCACTCAGTTATATAAGAACCGGGGTATGCGTGCAGACCAGGCGTAGGGGTCATTAGTGCTTGAACAGACAAGTGCCCAACTAGTTATGTTATATTACATGGGTAGTAAGAAACATCTCCCAGGGAGAATAGTTCCGTTAAGGGTTCCTTTCCCTAGGTACGCATGCCCTAAAGTGCATGTCCGGACTGCGAGAGGAAATGCAGGAAAAAACATTTGGGGGCACATATGGAAAATAAATAAAAATCATCTTTTGTTTGCTGACCAAATATTCCCTTAAGAATGCTAGCTTTCAGCTTCACCCAGTCTGAGGTACACATCCGGCTGACCCGGCAGTAACAATCACAGAGGTGCTCCCCTTATGCCCTAGCTGAATTAATGGGAACGTAGGGCATAAATGCAAGAGCCAGGCAACCCAGTTTTGCCAAAACATAAGTCATATCGATGCATAGAGTGGCGAAGAAAAGGTACATGCAGAAGAATGACACATGTGCGGGGCGTGAAGCCCAGATAGATAATTAAGCTTCTGTGTAAGAAGCCCCCAGGTATAATGACCGCGGTTAGCGCATCTATAATGTGCAAGCGAGGCACAAGGTGGCCCTTGAAGGCCTAGAGAAATAATAAAAGAAAGAAAGAGAAGAAAATATAGATAATGTATATGCAAAAAATGGACAGAGGAAGGAGACGAACATAGAGTCTGGCGCTAGGCGTAGAATCTTCGGAGCCTGGCAGCGTTCCATGGGTTCGGCTCAAGTCGATTATTCGATGCATCCCGCAGACGGTATGCTCCATCGGTCAGAACTTGTTCAATGATCAAGGGACCATCCCATTTGGGGTCGAGCTTGGACTTTTTCTTCTCCGGCAGGCGTAGAACTAACTCGCCAACATTATAAGTTTTGGCCCGTACTTCTCTGCTTTGGTATCTACGAGCCTGTTGCTGATAAAATGCGGAACGGGCTTTTGCCACGGCGCGCTCCTCCTCCAGGGTGTCCAGACTGTCCTGCCGGTCGAGCTCGGCTTCTCTTTCTTCGTACATGCGCACTCGAGGTGAGTCATGAATTATGTCGCAGGGCAAAACTGCCTCTGCGCTGTACACCATAAAGAAGGGTATATATCCGGTAGTGCGATTCGGCGTGGTCCACAGCCCCCAGAGTAAGGAGTCGAGGTCCTCTACCCAGTGCGTGTTAGACTCCTTCAAGGACCGCACTAATCTGGGTTTAATGCCGCTCATGATAAGACCATTTGCTCGCTCAACTTGGCTGTTGGTTTGTGGGTGATAGACGGAAGCATAATCGAGCTTGATGCCCATGTTGCTGCACCAGAGTTTTACCTCATCGGCCGTGAAGTTCGTGCCATTGTCCGTGATGATGCTGTGGGGGACGCCATAACGGTGTACAACCCCGGATATGAAGTCTATCACCAGTCCGGATTTACCTGTTTTAACAGGTTTGGTTTCTATCCATTTGGTGAATGTATCTACCATGACCAATAAGTATTTTTCCTTATGGGTTCCCCCTTTAAGGGGTCCAACCATGTCAAGACCCTAGACTGCGAAAGGCCAGGTAATGGGGATTGTTTGGAGGGCGGTGGGTGGCATATGGCTTTGGCTTGCAAATAGCTGGCAACCGGCGCACCGTTGGACCAAGTCCTGCGCGTCTGTCCGGGCCGTCGGCCAATAAAAACATGTATGGAAGGCCTTGCTTACAAGGGCCCGGGCTGCAGCGTGGTGGCCGCCGAGTCCGGCGTGAATTTCTGCCAAAAGCTTCCGCCCTTCCTCTTCGGAGATGCACCTTTGAAGGACTCCGGTAGTGCTTTTCTTATACAGCTCTCCCTCATGGACCCTGTAGGCTTTAGATCGCCGCACTATGCAGCGTGCCTCATTTTGGTCCTCGGGAAGTTCCTGCCTAGTTAGGTAGGCCAGGAATGGTTCTGTCCACGAGGCGATGATGGCCATTATTACATGGGCTGAAGGTGTTATTTCAGTGGCAGAGCCTCCGATTACGTCAAAGTGTTCGGTATCGGGTGTTGTGGCCGGGTTCGGACTACTGTTACCAGTGTCCCCTTCCCATATCACCGATGGCTTAAACAACCTCTCCAAAAAGATGTTGGGGGGGGACCGCGTCGCGTTTTGCGCCGATGCGTGCAAGGATATCCGCCGCCTGATTGTTTTCCCGTGCCACATGGTGAAATTTGAGCCCCTCGAACCGAGCTGACATCTTTAGGACGGCGTTTTGAGAGGCCGCCATCTTCGGATCCTTGGCATCAAAGTCTCCATTTATTTGGGATATTGCGAGGTTCGAATCCCCACGCACCTCCAGGCCTTGAATGCCCATGGAGACTGCCATCCGAAGACCATGCAACAGGGCTTCGTATTCGGCTGCGTTGTTGGAGTCTGTATACAGTATCTGCAGTATGTACTGAACGGTATCTCTGGTTGGGGACGTCAGGACGACGCCAGCCCCCAGACAGGCCAACATTTTAGAGCCGTCGTAGTGCATGATCCAATTGGAGTATGCGCCGTACTCTTTAGGGAGTTCGGCTTCCGTCCATTCGGCGACAAAGTTGGCCAATACTTGCGATTTAATGGCTCGCCGAGGTTTTTATGTTATGTCGAACGGGAGGAGCTCAATGGCCCATTTGGCAATCCGGCCCGTGGCGTCGCGGTTGTTTATAATATCATTAAGTGGTACTTCCGAGGCTACTGTAATTGAACACTCTTGAAAGTAGTGTCGCAGCTTCCGGGATGCCATGAATACCACATAGGCTATCTTTTGATAATGTGGGTACCGTGGTTTGCATGGAGTGAGGACAGTGGATACATAGTATACCGGCTTTCGAAGAGGGAATTTATGTCCGTCAGCTTCTCGTTCGACGACGAGCACTGCGCTTACAACTTGATGAGTTGCCGCAATGTACAACATAATTGGTTCGCCGATGTTTGGCGCGGCCAGGATTAGGTTGGTTGCCAGTATGGCTTTTATTTCTTCCAATCCGGCTGTGGCAGCGTCCGTCCACTCGAAGTATTTGGTGCGCCAAAGGAGGCAATAAAGGGGTAATGCCTTTTCTCCTAAGCGGGAGATAAAGCGGCTTAGAGCCGCCACACATCCAGTTAGTTTCTGGATTTGTTTAAGGTCCGTTGGGATAGCCAACTGTGAGAGAGCTTAGATTTTGGCCAGATTAGCTTCAATTCCTCTACTAGAGACAATGAAGCCCAGGAGCTTTCCGACTGGTATGCCGAAAACGCATTTTTCTGGATTGAGCATGATGTCATATGTTCGGTGGTTGTCGAATGTGAGCCTCAAGTCGTCTATTAGAGAGTCGACATGTTTGGTTTTAACGATCACATCATTTACGTATGCCTCTACTGTTTTGCCGATCGATTTCTCCAGACATGTCTGGATCATGCGCTGATATGTTGCGCCAGCGTTTTTGAGCCCAAAAGGCATTGTGTTGAAACAGAAGGGGCCGTATGGTGTGATAAGTGCCGTTGTGGCTTGGTCAGGCTCTGCCATCTTGATTTGGTGGTAGCCGGAGTATGCGTCGAGGAAACACAATGACTCGTGTCCTGCGGTAGCATCGATAATTTGATCGATGCGGGGGAGGGGGAAGGGATCCTTTGGGCAAGCCTTGTTGAGGTCCTTGAAATCGACACATAGGTGCCAGGATTTGTCCTTCTTTGGTACCATCACCCGGTTTGCTAGCCAGTCCGGGTGTTTTATTTCTCTAATGAATCCGGCCTCCAATAACTTGGCTAGTTCCTCTCCCATAGCGTGTCTCTTAGGTTCAGAGAAACGTCGAAGAGCCTGCTTGACCGGCTTGAATCCCGTTAGGATATTGAGGTTGTGCTCGGCTAGCCTGCGTGGGATTCCTGGCATGTCTGAGGGGTGCCAGGCGAATATGTCCCAATTCTCGCGGACGAATTCTCGTAGTGTGGCGTCCACGGCGGGGTTTAACTCTGCCCTAATGGAGGTTGTTTTTGTAGGGTCCGTTGGGTGGACTTGGAATTTGACTATTTCGTCCGCTAGTTTAAAAGAGGTGGACTTGGATCTCTTGTCAAGTATTACGTCGTCCCTGTCCACCGTGGAGCGTAGCGTAGTTAATTCCTCGGCCGAGAGGGCTTCGGATAATGCCTCGATGGCCAATGCGGTTGTTTTGTTTTCGGCGCGGAGTGTTGTGTTCAGATCACTAGCAAGAGTGATGATTCCGTTGGGCCCAGGCATTTTGAGCTTCATGTACCCATAATGGGGTATGGCTTGGAAGATCGTGAACGCCTCCCTTCCTAAAAGGGCGTGGTATCCACTACTAAACGGGGCCGCTTGGAATGTAATTTCTTCGGACCTATAGTTCTCCGGTGGGCCGAATACCACATCTAGTGTGATTTTCCCAGCACAGCGTGCTTCCCTACTGGGGATGATTCCTCTGAAGATTGTGGTGCTTTTCTCAATGCGGTTCCAGTCTATTTCCATTTTTTAAAGAGTTTCCTCATAGATGAGGTTTAATCCACTGCCGCCGTCCATGAGTACTTTGGTGAGTCGAAAGCCGTCCACAATTGGACTGAGGACCAGTGCAGCTAGTGCTCGAGCAGTTCGGAATTTAGGTTCGTCACTGGCATTGAAGGTAATAGCTGTGTCACTCCAAGGATTCATTGCTGCTACGTGGCAGATTTCGGTGAGGTTGCGGAGTGTTCGCTTGCACCTATTATTTGATGCGAAGGTTTCAAAAACTGTTAATACCGTATTGTTATCCATGGGATGGTGCTTTGTGGCATTTGGGATAAGAAGATCCTCACAACTTTTGGCCACCTGCCGGAGTATCCAACATGCTCTAAGGCTGTGCGTTGGTATGGTATCCGCTGGGCTATGAATTTTGCAGGGTCCGTTAAGCCATCCCTCCAATACGGTTTCATGCCCTGTAGAGGGTTTTTGTTTCTTTATTTGTAACTAACTCGGGTGTCTTATGATAGTGCACCCTTTTACTTCGGAATGGGTGTATATTCTGAGCCGGATTATCCCAAAATTTCGTTTCGGTTTTCCAGGCAATTTCCATCACACAGTACTTTCGTACTATGGACGCCAAGTCATCGAAGCGTGATATGTTACGGCGACTTAAGGCGTTAAGGATTCCCTTGTCCGTGCAATTATTGCAGAAAAACGAGACTGCGTCTTCCTCGCGACAGTCCTTAACCTTGTTCATCACAAGGAGGAATCTGGCCCAATAACGATGTACTGTTTCATGGGGCTCTTGCCTGATGTGGGAAAGATCATGAGTCCGAACACCTACCCAATCTGAGACCCAAGGGCCGAGGTGTTTCCAATATTGGAATTTCGGCTTCTGGTATGTTGCCCGATAGGTCTGGCCCGCTACCTGACTCTAGGTTCAGGACTTGGGTGATGTCCTCCCGTAAACGGGTATCCGGCTCGGAGAGCTCAGGAATTCGTACATAGTTAGTCCTCAAAATAGAATAAGAATCGCCGCATTGTTCCTCCACCACCGCAACATGATGGGTGACCGGTGGAGAGTTAATCTCCCTTTGATCGGGTTTAAGCCCAATCCGATTATAGTCCGTAGGGACTCTCAAGGAGGTGATGAGATCCAAGAGCTCGTTTAGGGAAGAGAGCTCCATTGGATCCATCTACTCGGCGAATTCCGAGCTGACGTGGAGGTTGTTTTCGATGACCCGAGAAGTCATCGTCGGGGCAGCAGCCGAACGGGCGGTCATGATGAAACTGCCTAGCTGGAGAGTTTGGCCGACAGCCAGGGCTCCCCCGGTGGTGATGTTGTTCTTTACAACGAGAGGAGGCATCCCTCCTTATGGTGACGGTAGAGGAACTCTCAATGAAAGCACCAATGTCGGTGTCAAAACCAGCGGATCTCGGGTAGGGGGTCCCGAACTGTGCATCTAAGGCGGATGGTAACAGGAGGCAGGGGACATGATGTTTTACCCAGGTTCGGGCCCTCTTGATGGAGGTAAAACCCTATGTCCTGCTTGATTATTCTTGACAATATGAGTAGTACAAGAGTTGATCTACCACGAGATCGGGGAGGCTAAACCCTAGAAGCTAGCCTATGGTATGATTGTATGTTGTCCTATGGACTAAACCCCTCTGGTTTATATAGACATCGGAAGGGGCTAGGGTGTGGGGACCCCAAATCGTAAGTCGTGATCACCGAATGCACGTGTGTAGTGACCCCAGAGAACGATGCTCACTGAACACGCAGAAGCTGAATAACAAGAGTCTTACATCCATACATACCGTCTTACATAAATTATGACCATTATGGTCCAGTCTTGAGTATAACTTTGCAGAGGAAATCTTTGTCGATAACTTGGACCCATGCCATCTGCCTTAACCCTACAGGCATTCTGACAGGGAAGCATCCTAGCTTGTATGTTCGTCACCAAGGTACTCTTCATTATATCCTGTTCTTTCATGCCTGGCCAATAAAATAACCAGTGGCAAGCCAATGAGTACTTTGAATGTACTCGCAAGCAACCCATGTTTTGGTTCAAGATACAATAATGCATGATATAGGTAAATTTTTGCGGAAAGCTAGTTTTGAGTGCAATGACATGTTCAACAACTTGTAAGACATGCATCAGGAGAATTCAATTAACAATGAGGACAGGTTACAGATATCAACATAAATAGAGTGGGCATCAACCCAACTCAATCATGTCAAGTCCTTTGACTTGACCCAAGTAGTTCTTCCCACACAGACACACTGGTTTGTAAACAAGTGGACGTAGCCCAAGAGCGGTTACCCAACTGTCCTTGACCGTGGACACGGCTATTCGAATAGTTTTACACTCTGCAGAGGTTGCACACTTTACCCACAAGATCTGGGGAACTTTCGTGTCATCCACGACCCGCGGTACCTCAAGTACCCGGGGTAAGCACCCGATCACTATCTTTCCCTAGACGACACTAACATAGAGTCCACTCGATTGGCAGTAACCCCCGTGCCCAACATTTCACATCTTAAAATTGTGGAGCCTCGCTCCCATTTTCATCACATACCACAAGCACGGGGTACCAACGGTGTGTCCAGTGCCCTATGAAGACAGTCATGGCCGCCCTACCTGGCACAACCCCGTCCCGAGAGAGAGCACCAACTCTCCCCTGTCACTAGTAATGCGGGCTCCAAGCTAGTATCGGCCTAGGTAATCAATAATGCCCTTTCCCATACAAGGGTAGAGTGGTTGCGCATGTAAGGTTGGAATAACGGTCGCAACTTAAACCAATCCGTTTTTGAAAACAACACACACACTTGCCTCGGTACACCACTTCGTCATCAAGTGGCTACCCAACTCATCATCTCCCTCGGGCATAAGTGGCACCCGACGGGGCTTTCGAAAAGTCCTTTGAAAATACTTTGCCTCCATCACCATGCATATACCCGTCCCTTTTTGCGTAGCACTACTTAGCATCCTATCTACTCCCACCGGCATAACCCTCATAGGGAGGTAGGGTCATGCACAATGCAAGTATCAACGAGGAAGTAATAGAGGCAACCCATTAAAGTGGTTACCATCTCATCATGATTCCGATGCAACACTAATAAAGTGCTATATGACATGCATAAAAAGGGTTTCATAGACATGGTCAAAGGGCTGCTTGCCTGTTTTAACAAAGTCTTTGAGGTCTTCAAATATCTCTGGTCCAACTCCGAGCATTTCGTCTACTTCGTCAACTATCGTCGAAAGCAACCACAATAAGCAACAAGGTAGAAAATAAAAGTGCTCTAAAAATGTGACTTCGACTTTTCTAGGATACCTCTAGTCATATGAGGAATGACCAAAGTGATTTCAATGGAATTGGATAAGTGAATATTTCTAAACGTTTTGATATGATGGAATCAAGGGGTTTATGGATTTGCAAGAAGTGTATAGAAACATATTTTTGAAAAATGAGCAAAGGCACCCATTTAACAAATCATGATTTTAGAAGCATCTGGGAGTTGGTTTCACTGGATTTGGAGTTCAAATGAATTTCCTATGAATTTTCAAAGTTGACAAATATGAAGAAATGGCTCATTATTTTATGTGGGATAGAAAGTATTAATAAAAATGTTCATAATCTAAGTTATGAACTTAGAAGCATCTAGGAATTTTAATCATGGCATTTGGATCAAATTTGAGCCCTCTGTGATTTTCTAAAGTTTATCACAGAAATGGAAAATGGGATTTTATTTAATTTGTGTGAGGAAAATTGTTCTAGAAAAATGTGCATGCTGCACCAACAGGTAGATCATGATTTATGGAGTCACCAGAAATTTGAATCTTTTAATTTGGAGTTAATATGAATATTTGGGAGATTTATAAATTTCTGGAAAAGGAAAAGACAAAGGAAGTGGGGGGGGTATACCTATACCGCGCACCGAGCACCATAGCGCCGCAGCGCACTCGGCCGGCCCAGTGGCTCGGCCACACGGACGACAGGGTGACGCCGGAGCCGTATTAGGGGAGTACGCTTCCCTGCCGGGAAGGCGGTTCCCGCAGATCCCGCCTCCACTTAACCCGAGTGGGTCCGGCTGGACACGTCGGCAGAGGCTGACCGGTGGGGTCACCGGTCTACCGGCCGGCCTTCTTCTTCCTCGCGCGGCCTCCCGTGCCGCAGGAACAGAGGGGCGAGGCCGAGCTCGTCCCCGGCGACCAGGGGCACTGCTGCGGGTGCCCGGCGCACCGGCGAGCTCGGGGGACTGCACCGCGCCCGCTCCCCCCTATCAGCACGTCCAACGAAGGACAAAGGCGAGTGGCGCCACGGCCACGGCGGAGGGTGGCATCGGCCATTGCCAGCTTCGAGCGCAGGGGCGTCCAGAGGAAGGATGGAGGCGATGGGGGCTTCGTGGTGGTGGTGAGGGAGTACTGGAGTGGGTAGGGAGAAGAGAGAGGGGCTGTGGTGCCCGAATCCGAGCGGCGGTCGACGGCGGCACTCCGGCCATGGAGAGGGCAGGAGAGCACTAGGGGGAGAGGGATGTTGTCTGGGAGATTGCTGGGGAAGAGGGAGAGCGGGAAGAAGCCGTAGGAGAGCTCGGGAGGGCCTCTAAATAGAGGGGCCGTGGTGCACCATGGACGCGGCCTACGGCGCACTCGGGCAGGCTCCATGGAGGAGAGAGGGGAGAGTTCTAGGAGGGGGCCGGCAGCTTGCCGTGTCCCAGACGCCGAGGCGGCCTCGTGAGACACGCTGGGGAGGCCCTAGGTGGCCGGAGGCGGTTGGCAGGGGCGGCTACAGTGCAGGAGCGCACTGTAGCGCGCTCCAGAGCATGCAAATGGCCGGCATGCCATTTTTTTGGCAAAGTGGGCACGGCAAAGCATGTCTGGTAGCTCTAGGGAGGAGTAAAGAATGTGGGGAAGCCTTGGATGCCTTGGGTGGCCACTGGAGTGAGGAGGGAGGTGAGGAAGAGGGGTGCAGGGGCTGTCCAAAGGGGTAAATGAGGTGGTTTCACCCCTCAATCATTGAGCTGGGATGCAACCATTGTTACTGGAGGTAGAGGAGGACTAGGAGGAGATGTGGTAAAAAGTTGAGCTCAAGGAGAATAGTGTAAGTGGTCAAAATGGTGATTTTTGAAAAGTGACAACAGGTGTTTGATGCAAATTTGGGCAAGCAAATTAACTCCACTTGACATAAGAATTAACAGGATCAAGTGTCACACATAATTGAGGTTGACCACCAAGTTTGAGTCCATTTGGAGAAAGTTGCCAATGTAACTTTGGTAAACCCTAGAAATCAACAGAAATGGCTTTACCAAGATTTAGTCATGCAAATCTATTCTCCTTGATGCACCACTTGGTGTAGTGTCATCATCTGAGGTTATGAACATGTCCACAAAAGTTGAGATCAAAAGGAGAAAGTTGCCAATGTAGAGTTGTTCAAATTTGGTTCTGAACAGGAAGGGTTTTGGGGTACTTTGATCAAGATAACATTCTCTCCAACTTGTGCCATTTGGTCTAGATGAATAATTAGACCATTTGAGCATGTTCACAAGGTTTGAGAACATTTGGACATGTTTGGCAATGTAAAGTTGCTCAAACTTCAAAATGGACAGAAATGGTTTTGAGGAGATTTCATGGGGTTATACTATTCTCCATGACATGATACTTGGCAAGATCATCAAACATGTCATATGTGACATGCTAGAATTTTCTTGGAATTGCTGGGGAATATTTCCTGTAGAAATATTTCAAATCCTTGAAATGGGCAGAAATTGTTTTTGAGGAATTTGACCAATATTTTGAACATGACCATGTGTTCAAACTCTTATATATGGTCAATATATGTCCATTGAGTTTCCCTGATTTTGTTAAATATTTTTGAAACAATAAAATAATTTTTCCCTATTAAGACCATTTTTGGCCTTAAGAAAAGGCTTTTAAATAAAATAGGAAAATAACTTTTAAAATTATATTTTTGTGGTTTCTGGGTATCCTATATCTAATAGGAGTCAAATATATTTTTGGAAAGATTTTTACTGCCCTTAATTAAGTACTTGCAGTGCAAGCCTTAACTCAGGGGTTTTTGGAAAACCAATTTTTGAAAATACTGTTGGGCCAAATTATTTTGCAAGAAATTATTTTTATGTCCTATACACATGGCATGATCATTGGTTCAAGAGTTTGGAGCAAGGAGATGAAGTATAGGACTTGAAGGATTTATTTGATTTTTAGAGCTCTTGCAAACAACAGACAAAAATCCAATCAAGGCAAGGTCCAAAACACTCAAAAGTTTTTGTCAAACCACATTGTCGGTGTCAAAACCGGCGGATCTCGGGTAGGGGGTCCCGAACTGTGCGTCTAGGCCGGATGGTAACAGGAGACAAGGGACACGATGTTTTTTACCCAGGTTCGGGCCCTCTCAATGGAGGTAATACCCTACTCCTGCTTGATTAATATTGATGATATGGGTAGTACAAGAGTAGATCTACCACGAGATCAAGGAGGCTAAACCCTAGAAGCTAGCCTATGGTATGATTGTTGTGTATGGAGTTGATTGCCTACGGACTACAACCCTCCGGTTTATATAGACACCGGATAGGGTTAGGGTTACATAAAGTCGGTTACAATGGTAGGAGATCTTGAATATCCGCATCGCCAAGCTTGCCTTCCACGCCAAGGAAAGTCCCATCCGGACACGGGACGAAGTCTTCAATCTTGTATCTTCATAGTCCAGGAGTCCGGCTGAAGGTATAGTCCGGCTAGCTGAACACCCCCTAATCCAGGACTCCCTCAGTAGCCCCTGAACCAGGCTTCAATGACGATGAGTCCGGCGCGCAAATTGTCTTCGGCATTGCAAGGTGGGTTCCTCCTCCAAATCCTTCATAGAAGATTGTAAGCACCAAGAGTAGTGTCCGGCTCTGCAAAATAAGTTTCCACATATTGCCATAGAGAGAATAATATTGACACAAATCAAATCTACTAACGTATTCCGCAGTGCGTCATCACACTACGGACAAGTCTTTTACTCTAATTGTTTTCACTTTTCCACCTCAGCGTATTTTGCGAGGCGGTTTCCTTGGCACGTCTTGTCAAAGCAGAGATCGTGTGTGCCCCTTTTATGGGATTCTCATCAATACGGACGTGGGTAACCCAATCGTGCCCGTTAGCACGTTTTCTCGATTAAAGGCGAGTCCCAAACGGTTACGGGGAGGGCTCCTGGTATTCAACCTCTTATAAAGAGACCAAGGCCTTACTCCTTTTTCCAATCTCAAACGAGTTCGCCCATCGCCTCGAGTTCCAACACCCTAGGCTCCAGATTCCAGGCGCTTCGAACCTTCGACAATGTACGGTTCCGACCTTCAAGGCCGATGGATGCCCTCCTCCGTCACGGAGGAGGACGTGAGAAAGTTGAGAGAGACTAAGTTCTTGACCGCCGAAATTTCGCATAGGTTGCTTGCTCAAAGGCAGGCTATTCCCAGTCCCCAGCCCGGTGAGAGCGTAGTGTTCATGTCTCACTTCCTTCGAGGGTTAGGCTTCCCGATGGATCCCTTCGTGAGGGGGCTGCTGTTTTATTATGGGCTGGAATTTCATGACTTAGCACCGGAGTCCATCCTCCACATTTCCTCATTGATCGTTGTGTGCGAAGCATTCCTCCGTGTTACTCCTCACTTTGGATTATGGCTCAAGACTTTTGGAGTGGAGCCGAAGATGGTCGAGGGACGGCACGCAGAGTGCGGAGACACTGTCATAAGTAAGAATGCTGATGCTCCATGGCCCGAGGGCTCCTTTCAAGAGGAGCTCAGCTTGTGGCAACGAGAATGGTTCTATATCACCATTCCCAGGAGCGCCAAGTGGGCGGCGCCTCCAGCCTTTCGTTCGGGTCCCCCATCACGGCTAGCGTCATGGGTCAACAAAGGATTAGATTGGGGGTTATGCAAAGACGTGCCCCTGTTACAGGGCCGAATTAAGGATCTCTTGGAAGGAAACCTCAGTTTGGTCAAGGTGACGCAGGTCATGCTGATTCGCCGAATATTGCCCGGCAAATGTCGCCCCCTTCGCCTGTGGGAGTTTAATCCAGAGGGGCCGCGAGCTCTCCAGAATTTTATGGGCGCAACGCCCGTGGAGATGTATAGACTGTTCTTCGGATCACAAGAGATGTGTCCAGATTTAACCGAGGACACAGGCCTAAGCTGCAATCGCCCGGATACTCAAGTAAGCAACCTTGTGCCTGGACCTTCTATCCGTATAATTGTCATAAACTTGCCCCTAAAAGAGTTATCCTTTTAAACAGGAGTGGATAGCGACGGCAAAGCTGATCAGGTGTCCGGCTCCCGTTCCCGAAACCAGGCCGGATCCCGTGCTTGTTAGGATGTTGAAGATAATGCCTTTGGAGGGAAGTGAGGGGAAGGACAAGGGAACTATGGCCTCCTCGAAGGAGGCTTCTCCGAAGGGAGGAACTGACAATTCCTCTCCCAAGGGGAAGAAGAGGGCCACCTCTGACGACCCGGAGACCATGGCCTCGAAGCGGGGGAGAAAATCCTTGTCAGAGGGTTCGGCGTCGGGGAGTTCCTCGGCCGAACTATGCGCTCAAAGGGATCAGCCCTCCAGCGAGCCATAAGTAGAGAGAGGTTTTCCTTTTGAGGGATGAGAGAAATCCTTGATTTATATCTGAGAAGATTAACTGAAATTTTACCTTGTAGCTCGGACCTCCGCCCTTCTCAGCAGAGCTCGTCTTCGGGGGATCTTCTTCCGGAGATGATGGAGAGCGGGACGCCTCCCCCTGCCGTACCGCCTAGCGAGGCGGGCGACCCTGAGGTGTCGTCGCGGAGGGTTTCTCCGAATCCGGCAGGGGCGGAAGATAGCTATGTGGCCCCCCAAGGCTCTCCGCGTCCCGCCTTCGAAAGAGGCCATAGGACAAGTCCGGCACCGTCTGGTGCTCGGCCGGAGGAGCTAAAGATTCTGCTGGGGCGAGCTTCTATCTCAAAGGAGCACCGTGCATTGATGGGCACGATGATTGAAAGGATTTCATCCACAGAAAGCGGATTGCATGAGGCCGTCAAAGTTTACTGACGGGTTTTGAGGTACGTTAGATAATGTACACTTTTGTCAGTTGTGCATAAGTAAGATGCGCCCTGTGTAGATGGTAGCCCCTGAGACTCTGCGCGTTGTCAAGAAATGACGGCACGCAGAGGATCAGAATCCCAGGTCTAAGATGTCGCCTTTGAATGTATGTGGCGAGGTGTCCGGAATGGAGCCGAACTAATGATGTGGCCGAACTAAAGCGGCAACTGGACGTGGCAGATGCCGACATCGCGCTTGTCAACAAGCGGCTTGATGAGGCTCAAGGTATGTAATTCTTTGGGCGGCATCAGGTAAGAGGAGCTTCATGCCAGTGTCTTACAATGTGTCTGCTTGATGCAGATGGTACGGCCGCCGTGGAGAATCTTAGGGCAGAACTTGCCTGAGCTAAGGAGCAAGTCAGAAAAAGCGATGCGGCTGCCGAGAAGGCCCTTGAAGAGCTGAGAGCTGAACAGGCTGCTCACTGCCGAAGCAAAGAAGAGATGGCCGAGAAGTTAAAGAGCGCTGCAGACTGTTGCAAGCTTCTTGAGAAAGAAGACCGGGCGAGACAGACGGATTTAGAGAAGGCTGTCGCCGATGCCAAGGATGCTCGCTCTGCGATGAGAGCTGCGAAGGAGGAGCTGCGTCAGGCCAAACAAATTGCGGCTGGAAAGCCATTTATGCTGCGGAGGAAGTTTTGTGATCCGAAGTTTGCTCCGTTGGACCGGATGTGGAGTGTGGAGGACACCTATCTGGATTTGGTAGCAAGTGCTGCTGATGCGACCGAACACTTTCGAGATCTAAAAGATCGCGAAGTGGAAAAGCTTTTCTGGTCACAGTTCCACAATCCAGAGCGTCCACTGGCAGTGGACGATCGTCTGGCTCAATGGGCCAAACTAAATAGATTGTCCAGACTCGCCATGAAGTACATCATGGTTCATCTGTGGCCTGGGAGATCGGAGCCGAAGAGTTATTTCAGCTTGGTGCAGCAATTCCTTGACGCGGTGCCGCGTATAAATGCAATGAAGAGGTCAGCATGCATAGAGGGCGCTAGGATGGCTCTTGCCTGTGTTAAGACATACTGGGCAGAGATGGAGACCACTGTTGTTGCGTCCCGAGATTCGGACAAAAGCCGAGTACCCTCCGAGCACTATTTTCAGGAAGTTCTTGAAGGCGCTCGTGTAATAGAGACGCAGTGCCCGAAAGATGCTATGTTATGATAGCATATGTAATTTTAAAGTAATACTTTGATAAACTGTAGTGGCCTTGTTTATACTTGTGCCTCCAAGTATTGGGAACACCTCCTGTGCGTCCGTTTTACGATATATATATATACAGAATCTGAAAGATGGCAGTCGTTGGCTTCAGCCCCCACGCACATAGTGCGGGGGTGCTCGCAGAAGACGCATTTTCACACTTAACCCAACGTCTTGGTCCTACAAAGGAGGTGATAGCGCAGCGGGCCAGGCAACCGGACTATAATGCTTTAACACTTTCACTTAGCCATAGGAGTTTGACAATGAGACTATTTAGGTAGCTCCTTGGTGGCAACTGCGCTCGTCCGAGTTCGGGGCGCGTATGTGCCTAACCGGGAAGCGGCCCTTCGTTAAAGTGGAGGAATCCGATAGATTCCGATAGGTCATCGAGTGGCTGACCAATCTCATGCTACATCATGACAGTCAGTTTTCGGCTTTCTCTACTGAGGTGCTCGCCTGGCCGAACCGGGGCACAATCGCAGTAGTTCTCCTGGTGCTACCTTAGCCGATAGAGCGGAACGTAAGGAAGCAGAACTCAGGAGCCGGGCAACCCAACATTTGACCAAAATCATGATTCGGAACTGATGCATATAATGCCAAAACTCGCGACGCTGAACACTCCCTAAGGTGTTCGGTCTTTATGAGTGCGGGCGAAACAACACTCTTTATTAAAAAAGCCCCTAGTGTCCAGGTACGTGCAAAAATTCTGACGTGGCCACATGCCAAGACGCCAGCCTCCTCCTTGATTATATCAGAAAGAAAAAACCAGGGGATGTGTAGCAACAAGAGACAGTAAAAAAGGTTTACGCAGGGTCTTAATCTAAAAAGAATCCTTTAGGACGGGTCCCTACTACACGTCTGCGCCTATGTCTCCGTTGTGCCGTATCCTGGACGGGCGCCGCACAACGTTCATCTGTAAAAGAGAGGAACTGAGTTGAAAATGGGTCGTGCTGAAAAAGTTTAAAATAAGCAAAGTATAAAGTAAGATATATAAGATTGAGCTTTATAGTCTCTTATTGTATATGCGTGGAGCCCCTAGTGCGGGGGTATATGGCTTCTAGGCCTGCATCAATGATGATTTTGCACCGAACTCGTCTATCCGCGTTCGTGGTCTTGAATGACCTATTCTGAAGTTTTTTGGCCGGTGAGGCCATTTTGCTATGGGGCTGTCAAAGCGGCCGCACAGTCCTCCGCTTGGGGAGGAGCACTTTAGTGCTTCCCCTTCAAAGAGATGATGCCTTGTGGACCGGGCATCTTAAGCGTAAGAGATGCATAATGCGGTATTGCGTTAAAGCGAGCGAAATCTTTGCATCCCAGTAGTGCTTGATAGCGACTTGAGAACGAGACGATATGGAAGGTCAGCTTTTCGTGGCGGAGGTTATCGGCAGAGCCGAATGTGACTGTGAGCCAGAGAAACCCGTACAATGGGTGTCCGGGGCAGGTATTACCCCTTGAAAGGAGGTTTTGCTGCGGTGGATTCTTGCTGGGTTTATCCCCATGTGCTGGATTGTATCCTGATATATCAGGTTTAGTCCACTGCCGCCGTCCATAAGGACATTTGAAAACTGGAGTCCGCCAATTATTGGATCGAGTATCAAGGCAGTCCAGCCTACATTCTTAATATTCCTAGAATAATCTAGCTGATCGAAGATGATCGGTTTTGACAACGAGTGGCAGGACCCTTTGGGGATGGGCCATGTGGTGCGTACCTTTACGGGCGCCGCATGTTTTGTTATCTGAAGTGAGTTCACTGTTTTTACTTCTTGTGGGAAGTTCTTTTGTTTCCTGGTGCTCTGCTTTTGGGGTTCGTCCTCGTCTTCGCTTGGTGTGTCGAGCCCCTTGTGTTCGGCATTGAGTCTGCCGGATTGTTTGAAGACCCAACAGTCTCTGTGGGTATGGTTAGCAGGCTTCCTGGGAGTACCGTGTATCTAACATATCCTGTCCAGGATTTTATTTAGGTTGTATGGATCGTCCCTATTATCCTGGGGGGGCGATTTTTCCTGATTTTGTCATGAGCCTTTGAATCCGGCATTGACTGTCGTGCTCTTCGTACTTTTGTCCTTAGTCCAGCGACGGTCCTTGTTGCGTCGCGGTTTTCCGTTTCCATCCCTAGTTTCGGATGTACTTGGGTCACTGGGGCTGCACCTTGCCAACCAGCTGTCCTCCCCTACACAAAAGCGGGTCATGAGGCTTGTTAGTTCGGGCATTGTTCTTGGCTTTTCTTGGCCGAGGTGTCCGGCGAGCCATTCGTCTCGGACGTTATGCCTGAAAGCTGCTAAGGCTTCGGCGTCCAGACAGTCGACTATCTGATTCTTTTTAGTGAGGAATCTATTCCAGAACTGCCGAGCTGATTCTCCGGGTTGTTGAGTTATGTGACTAAGATCGTCTGCATCCGGAGGGCGGACATAGGTCCCTTGAAAGTTTGCTCGGAAAGCATCCTCGAGCTCTTCCCAGCTTCCAATTGTGTTTTCGGGAAGGCTTTTAAGCCAATGCCGGGCTGGCCCTTTAAGCTTAAGGGCTAGATATTTTATGGCATGAAGATCATCTCCTCTAGCCATGTGTATGTGGAGGATATAATCCTTGATCCAAACTCCAGGGTCTGTTGTTCCATCATATGCCTCTGTGTTTACGGGTTTGAATCCCTCTGGGAATTCGTAGTCTAGGACCTCATCGGTGAAACATAGGGGGTGTGCGGCGCCCCTGTATTTGGGTGTGTCGGATTCTGATGATGGTTTCATAGCGTTGCTTACGAGAGCTTGCTTTCTTGGCCCATAAATGGACCTGACTGGGCCATGGTGCGAATCCTTAAGTGGGTCGCATGGCAATTTAGGTGCTGCGCCGCTTGCCGCTTTATGGGGTTGTCTATCCGACCGCGTGGCTTTTTCATTTTTTGAATGCGAGGGCTCTAGGGCCTCTTCGTCGAATTCAAGCAGTAGCTTTCTTTTCGGATAACTTTTAGTGCGGCGACTGTCGCCGTACTTATCTGTGGTATTGATTACTTTGCTCCATCTAATCCGGAGTGCATCTTCCGCTGTTTTTAGCTTCCGCTTCTGCTTTTTTAGGCTGCGTGTAGTTGCAACGAGCCTCTCGTGGAGATTCTTCTGCTCCATAGGTTTATTCGGCGTGAGGTCGTCCGGAATGCCATTTTTGCCGGAGGAGGGATATTCGGTTTCTCTATCCGTGTTGCCCTGTTCGGACGGTTGCTCTAAGGCCTGCTCGTCGTCTACCGGCTTGTCCTGCTCTATGGCTGGGTTTTTGTCGAGGCGGGGCTTGGGTCGGCGTTTACGCCGACGCTTTGATTGCTTTTCGGGGGGTCGATCTCCCGTCCCATCCCCTTTTTCCTCGTTGTCGCTTCCTTTAGGGGCATCCACCATGTACACATCGTGAGATGAGGTGGCTGTCCAATGCCCTATGGGCGTTGGTTCGTCGGTATCTCTTGCATCGCCATCCATGCTGTCGATGTCTCCGGAGTCGAAGTTGAGCATGTCGTTTAAATTGTCGACAGTGGCTACCAAGTGGGTGGTGGGTGGGCTTTGAATTCCTTCATCGTCCGTATCCCATCCTCGCTGACCATAGTTCGGCCAGGGCTCTCCTGATAAGGAGAGAGACTTGAGAGAGTTCAGGATATCGCCACAAGGCGAGTGCTGAAAGATGTCTGCGGCGGTGAACTCCATTATCGGCGCCCAATAGGATTCGATCGGCAGGGGCACGGGGGGTTTGGAGTCCGGGGAGGAGTCCGGATCCTCGGAGTCACGGGTCGTGCAGAGTGCGGGGCTAGCATTCGGCTCGATCGCTTTCGGGATTGCAGCCCCCGAGGTGACATCCAACCGCTCATCCTCAATTGGCGCAATAGGCTCCGAGTTAGGGGTCGGAACCGATGCGTGTGTGGCCTCCAAGACACTGTCCGGAGGCAGAGCTAGATCATGCCCCTCGAGATAGTGCGGCGCGCTTGGCCGTGGCTCGAACCCGTCGAAGATCAAGTCTCCGCGGATGTCAGCCATGTAGTTTAAGCTTCCAAACCTGACTTGATGGCCAGGGGCGTAGCTTTCGATCTGCTCCAGGCGGCCGAGCGAATTGGCCCGTAGAGCGAAGCCACCGAAGACGAAGATCTATCCGGGGAGAAAAGTCTCTACCTGGACCGTATCATTGTTGATGATCAAAGGAGCCATCGGGCCTAAAGGCGACAACACAGAGGAACTCTCAATGAAAGCACCAATGTCGGTGTCAAAACCGGCGGATCTCGGGTAGGGGGTCCCGAACTGTGCGTCGAGGACGGATGGTAACAGGAGACAAGGGACACGATGTTTTTTACCCAGGTTCGGGCCCTCTCGATGGAGGTAATACCCTACTCCTGCTTGATTAATATTGATGATATGGGTAGTACAAGAGTAGATCTACCACAAGATCAAGGAGGCTAAACCCTAGAAGCTAGCCTGTGGTATGATTGTTGTGTATGGAGTTGATTGCTTACGGACTACAACCCTCCGGTTTATATAGACACCGGATAGGGTTAGGGTTACATAAAGTCGGTTACAATGGTAGGCGATCTTGAATATCCGCATCGCCAAGCTTACCTTCCATGCCAAGGAAAGTCCCATCTGGACACGGGACGAAGTCTTCGATCTTGTATCTTCATAGTCCAGGAGTCCGGCTGAAGGTATAGTCCGGCTACCCGAACACCCCCTAATCCAGGACTCCCTCACACATTTTATCATGATTGTTAGCTTAAGTGTTGTGGCATGAAAATCAGGGTGTGACAGACCTACCCCCCTTACAAGAATCTCGTCCCCGAGATTCCCAGACTAGGCGCGGAAAGGAATACGGAAACTAGGATTTGGGGTAGTCTTCACGTCCTCATACTACTTCTGCTTCCGTTTGGTGCTCCATTGAACCTTGAAGTACTCGATGGGGTGGCTTCGTGTTTGTCGTCCTTCTTGATCCAGATTGCAATTGGGGTCTCTCGCGTAGGTCATATTGGGCTGGAGGTCGATGGCTTGGTGATCGATCTCCTTGTAGAGGTCGGGCTAGTTAGGAAGTTGGAAACGTTTCCGGAGTGGTGTCGTGTGGAAAATGTTGTGCACAGTGGGTGACTCAGGTGATAACTCTAGCTGGTAGCCGTCTATTCTTCGTCTTGTGGTGATCTTGGAGAGGGCCGATAAATCTTGGTGTGAGCTTCCCTTTGACATGGAAATGCTTGGTTCCTCCGAGAGAAGTGGTTTGCAGATATGCTTGGTCTTTGATGCGGAGGTATACTTCTTGAATATGGTGGTTGGTGTAGTTCTTCCTCCTAGACATGACGATCTTCAGATGTTCCTTGACCAGCTCAACGATTCTTCTTCCGTCTTCGGGTAGACAAGTATGTAATCAAAGAAAGATGACAACTAACTTGTCCAAGCACTCCATGAAGTATATGTGGTACGTAAAGTGGGCTGAGGCATTGGTGATGGTCACAATTGAGCATTGGCCAAGGTCTTATTGATCAAGAGCCAAAGCCCAAGGTCAGGATCCGACCATGTTGTGGCTTGGTAGGGCTTAAGGGTTTCAAGGACTCTAGTGTGCGAGTGAATGTTTATCATCCCATCCTTGAGCATAGTTTCTGAGATGCCAATTGTCCCATATCCTCAATTTGGTCTTTCCTATGGCATCATCGGTTCTGGTGCTATTTTAGGATGATAATGTGCTCGTTCACTATGTCCACTAGTTCCATAATGAACCCAGTGATAAGCAAGGTTACAAAGGCTTAACAGGTTCTCTTGCAATTCTATGGGATAAGTACATGGTTAAGGACTCGAGCTGGGGTATCTTGTGAAGTCTCGAAGGGTCTAGGAATGGGTTTCTAGTCTGGGGGGGGGGTTAAACATAACTCTACAGGGTTTTACTTGGTCGAGGAGGCTATAGAAAAGTTCTTCAGTGCTAGTTGGTTGTCGAGGTAGAATCCTTGGTGTACCTTGTCTTGCTGGTCTTCAGTTGAGGAGAGAGATGAGATGGATAAGTAGCATAAAGGGGGATGCCTGAAGGGGGTTCTATAGTGCAGGTGCAAACAAACAAGTGTCAAAAAGGGCCAAACACAAACAACAAAATAAGGCAGGTGATATAGTTGCGTACTTGTTGCCTAGGGCAAAAGTGCGACTTATATCAAAACACAAAGAAATAAAAATAAGCAACGCACAGTCATGGTTCTATTAGAACCATCATACGGACTCGACTGTGCATAGGGGGGTACACGACTCATCCTACCCTAGGGGTTCTCGGACTTAGTAGTCGTGCCTTGTGCCTCGTGCAGTCTTCTGAGTTTTGCTCAGGTGTTGCTACGTCTCTTGTAGTTGTTTGATGAAACGATCCAAGTTGAGCCTGAAGATTCTTCAACAACTTCTTTCCTGTTGAAGTGATGGGGTGAAGGTGGCTCCTCATAGCAAGCATTAACTCGGTCTTCTGTTGTCTTCTTAATCATGACAATCCCTTTTTGTCTTCTAAGTCGTCGATGGTACCAAGTAGGTAATCCCTTATGCAATGATATTAACAAGGCATAGTAGAGGTCCAACATGTCGGTTACGTTGATGACAACATCGACACCAAGAGCTGGGGATGAAGAGAACCGTTTTCCTACTCACTGTAGTGAGGCGGACCAAATGGCGAGGTTCTCATCCACCGGTGGTTGCCGATACAACATCGGTAAGCACATCGTTGCTCTATTAGCGATGCATATCATGATCTTGCATATTCTATGCCGTGATCATCATAGGCTAAGGTTGCATCATCTTGGGGCAGTGTCAAGGGTGTCACCATCTCTTGGGTCTTCAGGTCCTCATTCCTCGAGGATGTATCTTCTGTTGGTATCGTCTTGTTGTGATGTCACAAATCTTGTGTTCAGGAGATGTGGGTGAATGTCTGGCAAGGCATCTTCCTTCTAGATTATGCACGAGGATTACAAGGAATCCAGTGGTTAGAGGCATAAGGGTTCTAGCGACCAAAGGTTTTGAAGGGGAAGAGATCAATAAGGAAAGTATACCTTAGTTTTCGAAAAACTGAGAAGGGAAGAGAAGTATAGATAGTTTTGAAAACTAGTAGTAGTTTTGGAAATAGTTTTACCCTAACTAACGACCATGCTAACTAAGGCTTCCTACAGTCAGGATGGCTCTCATACCAGCTTTGTGGGGACCCCGACTCATAAGTCGTGATCACCGAATGCACGTGTACAGTGATCCCAGAGATCAATGCTCACTGAACACACAGAAGCTGAATAACAAGAGTCTTACATCCATACATACCGTCTTACATAAATTATGACCATTATGGTCCAGTCTTGAGTATAACTTTGCAGTGGAAATCTTCGTCGATAACTTGGACCCATGCCATCTGCCGTAACCCTACAGGCATTCTGACTCGGAACACTACAAGAAAGTTGTTAATACATGAGGTCCTGGTCCGTCACAAATCGGCCAAAAACTGTCATGCGTGCCCACCCATGACGGATTAGAAATCCGTCATGTATATCGCATCATAATTTCACATCTAACCTTCCATGACGGTTACTGGCCGTCAAGGATCTGCCCCAGGCCCGCCCAGCCCAAACTAGGATATGACGGAACAGACCGTCACTGATTTACATGACCTGGAATCAATGTGGACCTAACATGGCACCTACATGGATCTGACGTGGAGGCAAGCATGGGCCCAGTTATGGTTTTGGCCTAATAATTTCGTTCCAGTCAGACTAATAATTTCATTCCAGCCCACCCCCATTAGCTCCTTTTTTAGTCCAACCTGTTTTATCAATGCATCACAATTTACAAAGACAACAAATTATATTCATTCAAAAAATAGCATTTGTTCACAAGACAATACAAATTTCCAACAATCTGGTCTGATTTCCAAAAACAAAATTAATATCAAAACATCACAAGCATATCTAGAAGGCACTATAATCATTTAAAAAAATTTGAGTAACATGACTCCATTGAAAAAGCACTACTGGGTGATTTTAATCTCCAACACTACACAACCACTTCCAGGCAGCTAATTGGACCCAAGTAATCCTGCTGAAAAACTTTAATCTCCAATAACACGGACTAACTACAAAATCTGCAAAGAATCCAAAACACATCAGAATTATAATAAGTTATAACAGCCAACTCCCAAATGAATACAAAGAGCAATAATTAGTTGATTTCCCAAGCAAACATCTGATGCACACACCACTACTATATTAAGGTAGCATAAAAATGTGGGCAACACACGCTAAGAAAAAGAAGAATAGTAATACTGGAGGCATACCTTCTTCATCAATTAAAAGTAATTAGGTCAATAAACTAGCCTTTTGCATGTAATGTGAAATAAAAACCACTCAAAGTCAAGAGCATTTTAGCCAATTAAATGATCCACTTAGTACGATAACCTTCACATATAGATTAACAACACCTGGGAATTGTGAAGAACAGTAACATATGTTGGAATAAAAAAACATGCATTCTCCAATTTACTGATTAGCCTTCATGGCATACAAGGTACATAATTATCTCTGCCCTCACTTCAGTATGAGATGGGATGAAGAATTGAGACAGAGCATGTGTTGAAATTGTATATATGCCACTTCCTGATTATTATCTTTACTAGCAGGATTACTAGCATATTCCCTATTCCTGATTATTATCTCAATCGCTTTCTATAAAGAGCCCCCATTGAAAATGTATCAAGTATATAATTCAAGGGAATATACCCTGATCTCATTTTTTTGTATAGTTCTGGTTGTATACCGAACATTTTAGTTTAAAGATTACTAGCACACCATTAATTAATTATTCTTTCCAGTAGGCTTTCACCAATGACATGGTGCGAATAATACTGAGAAATAGAGAATATGCTAGAAATAACACTGAAATTTTGAAACTGAACAAATGCACGATGTAGCAGATCGAACACTCTTAAATCTAAAGCGAAAATAATATACCATCTATTAGGTATCTTAAAGAAAAAGCATGCAATCTCCACTTCCATCGCTCCTTCAGATTGCAATTTTGTGAATACGCATTTCCAGAAATACAATAGTACGAAATCCATCACTTATACTGTAATAAGCAAAAAAAACTCAGCATCATTTAAACTCCTTGCAAACACCAAAAAGAAGGGAAAACAAAAGGATTATTTGTCAATATATTAAGAAGTCAGGCAATAATTGAATACGACATCAAGGCAGTAATGAACAAGTCAGGTAATCAATTCTTCTTTCTTTCATTGTTACTTACAATTTTCTTTTTGGAACAGAAGTATGGACACACAAAGTATACTCGAGAGACAAAAGAAGATAAACAAACTCCAAAAGTTAATTATTGTTTCCAAGTAACGGCGTCAGTGCCTTTTTCGCCATTTTGACTTTTGACCCATACTGTATGCAGAGCAGAAAACCTTCATGGACATTAAAGAGGTACAATCAGGTAGAAGTGGAAGTGAACTGTTGCTAAAGAAAGCCAAGCATGGTTTTCTTGCATTTTTAATTGTAGTTCTAAACATATCCTACTCTACTTTCGAACTACCCATGATCTCTACCTATTAATTGGAGCATGCTAGCTGTAACTCAAATATCTAGACATCTCTTCTACCTGCGACCTTTTTGTATCTAATTTTGTATCTAAACATCTCTTCTACCTGCACAAAGTCCAACCTTTTAGTACCACCTCTCCTAGATTCACACATGAAAAAATGCATCATATCTACAAACTGTAAAATGGATTGCCTAGCTCTTGTATATATGATATGTATGTGAATCGGTTCTTAACAGACTATGTCACCGATATATTGAGACTTCTGTTATGTGTTCCCTCCGTCTAGATGTGAAGGACAGGAGAGACACAATCAATTGTACAACTCAAATATCCTCCCCTTCAAAACATACAGACCACTTCCCCTTATTAGATAAAAGAAATAAACAAACAGCTACATCAACAAAAAGATATTCATATACTTTGCAACAACATATGCTGTTACCTACTTCAGAGAAAAATCAATTTATCAATCCATATGGCGCGGCAGCAAGACGCTAGTATGTTGTATGCTTGCAGAACAGGAACTTGTTCAGAACAGTGACCTGCAGTATAGATTGCATTTAACAGTGTTGTTGAACCTGCAGTTTAGATGACGGGATCAGGGAACTTCTTGTAAACAAATGTAAAGGTTCATTTACTAGCTATCCAGACATTGAGAATCAAACTTCTCTGATTTTGAATCAGAATATGTGTGTAAAGGGGAGTTTGTTTGCATGCAGACATACATTATGCTACAAATAGGCTGCAATTATCTCTCACCAAATTTTCACTCTATTCTACTCTATTCAGCCTGTACTGCCGACTCACAAAACAATAGTTGGGACTATCAATGCCATGGCTACTGAATTCCTCTAAACAACACTTCTGTACTTGTTAAATTACTCGAATGTAACTATCCCCTGTTTTCTGGAACTAACAATTTTTAAATCTATGATCCATAACTAAAAATGCATTAGTAAACTGCAGGGCCATGCTAGGAAATCAGGAAGGTCTTCCTTGGTATGAATGCACCAAGTGCCTTTTCCAAACTCTAGGAGTTCCTGACATCTTTATGTATTGGGTGACAATTAGATGGCAGAACCTATAACAATTGGGTGAAAATTAGATGTTCAAATACTTATAGGAACCGATAAATATTTAGGTTGAATCATTGCTTGTTTACTTATACAGATGAGCACGTTCAGTCAGGTAAAGCCCATCCTAACAAAAAAAAGATGCCGGGGGGAGAGAAAGATGGGGTTTGAGGTGCTCACCTGGGCAGGGGAGGGCCTGCAGTGGTCCAAATGCTGCAAAGGAGGTCGCCACAGGATGCATAGCCGCGCCAGAGATGTGGCAGAGGAGGTTGGGGTTGCCGCCGTGCAGCCCAACGCGGGTGAACACACTGAGCTAGGAGAAGCCATCCAGAAAGTGTAGAGGGCGCGAGTCCGCGTGGTGTGCAATGGAGCGAAGCCGCCGGAGACGTGTCGACGATGGACGCGACCTGCAGCCGAAACCCCAGCCACAGGATAGGCGTCGCAGGTGAGCACAGGGGAACTGGAGCGGCGGATCCAACTGGCTTGGAGGACGAGGGATCGGAGACCAGCTCATCTATGTGTTGCGCGGTGGTGGAGTCACCGGAACTGGTCGGCATTGGCTGCAGCGTGAGGGATGCGGCAGATCTGGTAGCTACTAGTGCTGCGAGGTGAGAGGAGAGAAGGGGGAGGGCCAGCGGCGAGCAATGACAGGAGGGAGGCGAGGAGATGGTTGGTGGCGGCGATGTGGGAGGGACGATGGGGAATCAGGAGGGGGCTGCGGAGGAGGGAGGGGATGAGGGTTAGGGTTAGCTTTTTATATGGGTGAAGTCTAGGCGGGCTTTGGAGGGCTTGCATGGTTCTGCCGGGCCGTCCATGTCAGTTTCTGAAAACGTCATCAGAAATCCATCATGGATTAACAGGTTTCTTGTAGTGGAAGCGTCCCAGCTCGTATGTTCGTCACCAAGGTACTCTTCATTATATCCTGTTCTTTCATGCCTGGCCAATAAAATAACCAATGGCAAGCTAATGAGTACTTTGAATGTACTCGCAAGCAACCCATGTTTTGGTTCATGATACAACAATGCATGATATAGGTAAAATTTTGCGGAAAGCTAGTTTTGAGTGCAATGACATGTTCAACAACTTGTAAGACATGCATCAGGAGAATTCAATTAACCATGAGGATAGGTTAGAGATATCAATATAAATAGAGTGGGCATCAACCCAACTCAATCATGTCAAGTCCATTGACTTGACCCAAGTAGTTCTTCCCACATAGACACACTGGTTTGTAAACAAGTGGACGTAGCCCAAGAGCGGTTACCCAACTGTCCTTGACCGTGGACACGGCTATTTGAATAGTTTTGCACTCTGTAGAGGTTGCACACTTTACCCACAAGATCCGGGGAACTTCCGTGTCATCCACGACCCGCGGTACCTCAAGTACCTGGGGTAAGCACCCGATCACTATCTTTCCCTAGATGACACTAACATAGAGTCCACTCGATTGGCAGTAACCCCCGTGCCCAACATTTCACATCGTAAAATTGTGGAGCCTCGCTCCCATTTTCATCACATACCACAAGCACGGGGTACCAACGGTGTGTCCGGTGCCCTGGGAAGACAGTCATGGCCGCCCTACCTGGCACGACCCCGTCCCGAGAGAGAGCACCAACTCTCCCCCATCACTAGTAATGCGGGCTCCAAGCTAGTATCGGCCTAGGTAATCAATAATGCCCTTTCCCATACAAGGGTAGAGTGGTTGCGCATGTAAGGTTGGAATAACGGTCGCAACTTAAACCAATCCATTTTTGAAAACAACACACACACTTGCCTCGGTAAACCACTTCGTCATCAAGTGGCTACCCAACACATCATCTCCCTCGGGCATAAGTGGCACCCGACGGGGCTTTCGAAAAGTCCTTTGAAAATACTTTTCCTCCATCACGATGCATATACCCGTCCCTTTTTGCGTAGCACTACTTAGCATCCTATCTACTCCCACCGGCATAACCCTCATAAGGAGGTAGGGTCATGCACAATGCAAGTATCAACGAGGAAATAATAGAGGCAACCCCAAAGTGGTTACCATCTCATCATGATTCCGATGCAACACTAATAAAGTGCTATATGACATGCATAAAAAGGGTTTCATAGACATGGTCAAAGGGCTGCTTGCCTGTTTTAACAAAGTCTTCGAGGTCTTCAAATATCTCTGGTCCAACTCCGAGCATTTCGTCTACTTCGTCAACTATCGTCGAAAGCAACCACAATAAGCAACACAACAAGGTAGAAAATAAAAGTGCTCTAAAAATGTGACTTGACTTTTCTAGGATACCTCTGGTCATATGAGGAATGACCAAAGTGATTTCATTGGAATTGGATAAGTGAATATTTCTAAACGTTTTGATATGATGGAATCAAGGGGTTTATGGATTTGCAAGAAGTGTACAGAAACATATTGAAAAATGAGCAAAGGCATCCATTTAACAAATCATGATTTTAGAAGCATCTGGGAGTTGGTTTCACTGGATTTGGAGTTCAAATGAATTTCCTATGAATTTGCAAAGTTGACAAATATGAAGAAATGGCTCATTATTTTATGTGGATAGAAAGTATTAATAAAAATGTTCATAAGCTAAGTTATGAACTTAGAAGCATCTAGGAATTTTAATCATGGCATCTGGATCAAATTTGAGCCCTCTGGGATTTTCTGAAGTTTATCATAGAAATGGAAAATGGGATTTTATTTAATTTTTGTGAGGAAAATTGTTCTAGAAAAATGATCATGCTGCACCAACAGGTAGATCATGATTTATGGAGTCACCAGAAATTTGAATCATTCAATTTGGAGTTAATATGAATATTTGGGAGATTTTACAAATTTCTGGAAAAGCAAAAGACAAAGGAAGTGGGGGGGGGTATACCTATACCGCGCACCGAGCGCAGCATAGCACCGCAGCGCACTGGGCCGGCCCAGTGGCTCGGCCACGCGGACGACAGGGTGAAGCCGAAGGCCTATTAGGGGAGTATGCTTCCCTGCCGGGAAGGCGGTTCCCGCAGATCCCGCCTCCACTTAACCCGAGTGGGTCCGGCTGGACATGTCGGCAGAGGCTGACCGGTGGGGTCGCTGGTCCACCGGCCGGCCTTCTTCTTCCTCGCGCGGCCTCCCGTGCCGCAGGAACGGAGGGGCGAGGCCGAGCTCGTCCCCGGCAACCAGGGGCGCTGCTGCGGGTGCCCGGCGCACCGGCGAGCTCGAGGGACTGCGCCGCGCCTGCTCCCCCTGTCAGCACGTCCAACGGAGGACGAAGGCGAGTGGGGCCACGGCCACGGCGGAGGGTAGCGTCGGCCATTGCCGGCTTTGAGCGCAGGGGCGTCCCGAGGAAGGATGGAGGCGATGGGGGCTTCGTGGTGGTGGCGAGGGAGTACTGGAGTCGGTAGGGAGAAGAGAGAGGGGCTGTGGTGCCCGAATCCGAGTGGCGGTCGGCGGCGGCACGCCAGCCATGGAGAGGGCAGGAGAGCACTAGGGGGAGAGGGATGTTATCTGGAAGATTGCTGGGGAAGAGGGAGAGCGGGAAGAAGCCGTAGGAGAGCTCGGGAGGGCCTCTAAATAGAGGGGTCGTGGTGCACCGTGGACGCGGCCTACGGCGCACTCGGGCGGGCTCCCTGGAGGAGAGAGGGTAGAGGTCTAGGAGGGGGCCGGTAGCTTGCCGTGTCCCAGACGCCGAGGCGGCCTCGTGAGACACGCTGAGGAGGCCCGAGGTGGCCGGAGGCGGTTGGCAGGGGGCGGCTACAGTGCGGGAGCGCACTGTAGCGCGCTCCAGAGCGTGCAAATGGCCGGCATGCCATTTTTTGGCAAAGTGGGCATGGCAAAGCATGTCTGGTAGCTCTAGGGAGGAGTAAAGAATGTGGGGAAAGCCTTGGATGCCTTGGGTGGCCACTGGAGTGAGGAGGGAGGTGAGGAAGAGGGGTGCAGGGGCTGTCCAAAGGGGTAAATGAGGTGGTTTCACCCCTCAATCATTGAGCTGAGATGCAACCATTGTTACTGGAGGTAGAAGAGGACTAGGAGGAGATGTGGTAAAAAGTTGAGCTCAAGGAGAATAGTGTAAGTGGTCAAAATGGTGATTTTTGAAAAGTGACAGCAGGTGTTTGATGCAAATTTGGGCAAGCAAATTAACTCCACTTGACATGAGAATTAACAGGATCAAGTGTCACACATAATTGAGGTTGACCACCAAGTTTGAGTCCATTTGAAGAAAGTTGCCAATGTAACTTTGGTAAACCCTAGAAATCAACAGAAATGGCTTTACCAAGATTTAGTCATGCAAATCTATTCTCCTTGATGCACCACTTGGTGTAGTGTCATCATTTGATGTTATGAACATGTCCACAAAATTTGAGATCAAAAGGAGAAAGTTGCCAATGTAGAGTTGTTCAAATTTGGTTCTGAACAGGAAGGGTTTTGGGGTACTTTGATCAAGATAACATTCTCTCCAACTTGTGCCATTTGGTCTAGATGAATAATTAGACCATTTGAGCATGTTCACAAGGTTTGAGAACATTTGGACATGTTTGGAAATGTAAAGTTGCTCAAACTTCAAAATGGACAGAAATGGTTTTGAGGAGATTTCATGGGGTTATACTATTCTCCATGACATGATACTTGGCAAGATCATCAAACATGTCATATGTGACATGCTAGAATTTTCTTGGAATTGCTGGGGAATATTTCCTGTAGAAATATTTCAAATCCTTGAAATGGGCAGAAATTGTTTTTGAGGGATTTGACCAATATTTTGAACATGACCATGTGTTGAAACTCTTATATATGGACAATATATGTCCATTGAGTTTCCCTGATTTTTGTTAAATATTTTTGAAACAATAAAATAATTTTTCCCTATTAAAGACCATTTCTGGCCTTAAGAAAAGGCTTTTAAATAAAATAGGAAAATAACTTTTAAAATTATATTTTTGTGGTTTCTGGGTATCCTATATCTAATAGGAGTCAAATATATTTTTGGAAAGATTTTTACTGCCCTTAATTAAGTACTTGCAGTGCAAGCCTTAACTCAGGGATTTTTGGAAAACCAATTTTTGAAAATACTGTTGGGCCAAATTATTTTGCAAGAAATTATTTTTATGTCCTATACAGATGGCATGATCATTGGTTCAAGAGTTTGGAGCAAGGAGATGAAGTATAGGAGTTGAAGGATTTATTTGATTTTTAGAGCACTTGCAAACAACACACAAAAATCCAATCAAGGCAAGGTCCAAAACACTCAAAAGTTTTTGTCAAACCACATTTGATCATGATTGTTAGCTTAAGTGTTGTGGCATGAAAATCAGGGTGTGACATAGGGTTACACAAGGTCGGTTACAAAGGAGGAGATATACATATCCGTATTGCCTAACTTGCCTTCCACGCCAAGTAGAGTCCCATCCGTACACGGGACGAAGTCTTCAATCTTGTATCTTCATAGTCCAGCAGTCTGGCCAAAGGATATAATCCGGCTGTCCGGATACCCGCTAATCCAGGACTCCCTCACTCCCGCATAGAGTAAAGAAACCTAAGATCGAGTTTATCCCTTTTCGCCTCTTGCGGGAAAACAAGCAGGAACTATGCAAAAAGATACCGAGTCTGGAGCAGGAGATCGATGACCTAAGGGACCAAAATTCTGTCCTCAAGCGTAAATTAAGGAAGAAGCCTACGCCATCAAAAAACCTTCACCTTGTTCACCAAAAAAGGAAACATAATCACATGGGTATGAGCACTCCCCTTGGCAACTGCAAAACATAATCACTTCTATCTTTACCATTTTTCTTAGTTCGATCCTTATGATGATATCTTGATCTAGTAGAATAAAGTTCTTAGTATGATCTAGTTGTGAGTTTTGCTTTATCATCCTTCTATGTAATCGAGTCCGTAAGCTATATATATAATAAAGATTAGTGTTAAGTCAAGGGCTTGATTATTTCGCCATGATCTTGAGTGAATAAAAGAAAAGAGAAAGAAATAAAAAGAAACAAAGAGATCATATATATGGATCTTATGGAGAGTAATGAGCTCACATACAAAAAAGTATGATGAATAAAAGTTGTTGAGAGTTGACAAACATAGTTTTGGTCATCGTTGAAATTAATAGGAAGTAATAAAGAAAGAGAGGTCTTCACATATAAATATACTATCTTGGACATCTTTTATGATTGTGAGCACTCATTAAAATATGACATGCTAAAGAGTTGACGTTGGACAAGGAAGACAACATAATGGGTTATGTTTTCTTATATCTGAGATAAATTATATTCTCTTGGATCATCCAACATGATTGAGCTTGCCTTTCCCCCTCATGCTAGCCAAATCCTTTGCACCAAGTAGAGATACTACGTGTGCTTCCAAACACCCTTAAACCAGTTTTGCCATGAGAGTCCACCATATCTACCTATGGATTGAGTAAGATCCTTCAAGTAAGTTGTCATCATTGCAAGCAATAAAAATTGCTCTCTAAATATGTATGATTGATTGGTGTGGAGGAAATAAGCTTTATACGATCATGTGATATGGAAGAAATAAAAGCGACAGACTGCATAATAAAGGTCCATATCACAAGTGGCAATATAAAGTGACGTTCTTTCGCATTAAGATTTGTGCATCCAACCATAAAACTGCATGACAACCTCTGCTTCCCTCTGCGAGGCCTATCTTTTACCTTTATCTCCTACCTTGCATAAGAGTCATGGTGGTCTTCACCCTTCCTTTTTACATTTTATCTTTTGGCAAGCACAACATGTTGGAAGGATCCTGGTATATATGGCTAATTGGATGTGAGTTTTCATGATCTATTATTGTTGACATTACCCTTGAGGTAAAACGTTGGGAGCCAAAACTATAAGCCCCTATCTTTCTCTGTGTTCGATGAAAACTCCATACCCACAAGTATTGCGTGAGTGTTAGCAATGGTGAAAGATTAAATGATAGTTGAGTATGTGGACATGCTGAAAAGCTCTTATATTGACTCTTTCCTTTATTATGATAAATTGCAATTGCTCCAATGACTGAGATTATAGTTTGTTAGTTTTCAATGAAGTTTATAATTCATACTTGAAATAGTGATTGAATTGTTACTCTAGCATAAGAGATCATATGACAAGAATTATATAAGTTGTTGTTCTAAGAATGATCATGATACCCTCATGTCCATATTTTATTTTTATCGACACCTCTATCTCTAAACATGTTGACATATTTTTCGATTTCGGCTTTCGCTTGAGGACAAGCGAGGTCTAAGCTTGGGGGAGTTGATACGTCCATTTTGCATCATGCTTTTATATCGCTATTTATTGCATTGAGGGTTGTTATTACACATTATGTCACAATACTTATGACTATTCTCTCTTATTTTACAAGGTTTACATAAAGAGGGAGAATGCTGGCAGCTGGGATTCTGGGCTGGAAAAGGAGCAAATATTAGAGACCTATTGTGCACAGCTCCAAAATCCCTGAAACTTCACAGAAGACGTTTTTAGAATATATAAAAAATATTGAGCGCAAGAAGTTCACCAGGGGGGCCACACCCTGGCCACGACGGTGGGGGAGCGCCCTACCCCCCTGGGTGCGCCCCCTACCTCGGGGCCCCCTGGTGACCCTCCGATGTCCATCTTCTGCTATATGGAGTCTTTCGATGAGGAAAAAATCATAAGCCGTCTTTCTGGATGAGACTCCGCCGCCACGAGGCGGAACCTTGGCGGAACTAATCTAGGGCACTGGCAGAGCTGTTCTGCCGGGGAAACTTCCCTCCGGGAGGGGGAAATCATCGCCACCGTCACCACCAACGCTCCTCTAATCGGGAGAGGGCAATCTCCATCAACATCTTCACCAGCACCATCTCCTCTCAAAACCGTAGTTCATCTCTTGTATCCAATTCTTGTCTCCAAGTCCGGGATTGGTACCTGTGGGTTGCTAGTAGTGTTAATTACTCCTTGTAGTTGATGCTAGTTGGTTTATTTGGTGGAAGATCATATGTTCAGATCCTATATGCATATTAATACCCCTTTGATTATGAACATGAATATGCTTTGTGAGTAGTTACGTTTGTTCCTGAGGACATGGAAGAAGTCTTGCTATTATAGTCATGTCAATTTGGTATTCGTTCGAAATTTTGATAAGATGTATGTTGTCTCTCCTCTAGTGGTTTTATGTGAACGTCGACTACATGACACTTCACCATTATTTGGGCCTAGAGGAAGGCATTGGGAAGTAATAAGTAGATGATGGGTTGCTAGAGTGACAGAAGCTTAAACCCTAGTTTATGTGCTGCTTCGTAAGGGGCTGATTTGGATCCATATGTTTCATGCTATGGTTAGGTTTACCTTAATACTTTTGTTGTAGTTGCAGATGCTTGCAATAGAGGTTAATCATAGTGGGATGCTTGTCCAAGTAAGGGCAGCACCCAAGCTCCGGTCCACCCACATACCAAGTTATCAAAGTACCGAACGCGGATCATATGAACGTGATGAAACCTAGCTTGACGATATTCCCATGTGTCCTTGGGAGCGCTTTACATCATATAAGAGTTTGTCCAGGCGTGTCCTTTGCTACAAAAAGGATTGGGCCACCTTGCTGCACTATATTTACTTTTGTTACTTGTTACTCGTTAGAAATTATCCTATCACAAAACTATCTGTTGCCTATTATTTCAGTGCTTGCAGAGAATACCTTGCTGAAAAACGCTTATCATTTCCTTCTGCTCCTCGTTGGGTTTGACACTCTTACTTATCTAAAGGGCTACGATAGATCCCCTATACTTGTGGGTCATCAACCCCCGCCTTGCTGCGGGTGTAGTGGCCACGCAAGTCGAAGCCAGAGATTCCGCCTCGCTACGACGGCGCGGTGGATCCGTCGGCTACACAACCTTCTTGTTGTAGATGCTGTTGGGCCTCCAAGTGCAGAGGTTTGTAAGACAGTAGAAAATTTCCCTCAAGTGGATGACCTAAGGTTTATCAATCCGTGGGAGGCGTAGGATGGAGATGGTCTCTCTCAAGCAACCCTGCAACCAAATAACAAAGAGTTTCTTGTGTCCCCAACACACCCAATACAATGGTAAATTGTTTAGGTGCACTAGTTCGGTGAAGAGATGGTTTTACAAGTGCAACATGGATGGTAGATATAGGTTTTTGTAATCTGAAAATATAAAAACAGCAAGGTAACTAATGATAACAGTGAGCGTAAATGGAATTGCAATGCTAGGAAGCAAGGCCTAGGGTTCATACTTTCACTAGTGTAAGTCCTCTCAACAATAGTAACATAATTGGATCATATAACTATCCCTCAACATGCAACAAAGAGTCACTCCAAAGTCACTAATAGCGGAGAACAAACAAAGAGATTATGGTAGGGTACAAAGCCACCTCAAAGTTATCCTTTCTGATCGATCTATTCAAGAGTCCGTAGTAAAATAACATGAAGCTATTCTTTCCGTTCAATCTGTCCTAGAGTTCGTACTAGAATAACACCTTCAAACACAAATCAACCAAAACCCTAATGTCACCTAGATACTCCAATGTCACCTCAAGTATCCGTGGGTATGATTATATGATATGCATCACACAATCTCAGATTCATCTATTCAAACCAAGACAAAGTACTTCAAAGAGTGCCCCAATGTTTCTACCAGAGAGTCAAGACGAAAACGTGTGCCAACCCCTATGCATAGATTCATGGGCGGAACCAGCAAGTTGATCACCAAAACATACATCAAGTGAATCACGTGATATCCCATTGTCACCACAGATAAGCATGGCAAGACATACATCAAGTGTTCTCACACTACAAGGATACCCTCTATAAAGCAACAAGTATTCTACAACGTTTTGACTATGTGTTGCAAAATTCACAAGAGTTACGCATATAAAGCATTGTAGCATATGCGTTGTAGAATTGCAGACTTGCAACTGGTGATCCCATTTTAGTACATAGATTGGAACCGGGGCACAACTCCAAGTAAAGCCCAATGCAGCCTCTTGTCTAGCCCAGCCCAAGTTGGCTTTCTGGATAATTTTAGGTCGCTCCCAGTCCCCAACCTCCCCTGTTCCTCTCTTGACCTCCCACGCCGGCCGCCGCCCCTGGTCAGTTCCTGCACCTCACCTGCCCCCTATGATACCCTCTCTCGGCGTGCCGTCCCTCACCACTCCCTTGCGACCCTCTGTCCCGGTGCGCTGCCCCTCCACACTCCCCTGCGAACCTCCATCCAGGTGCGTCATCCCTCATCTCAACTCCCCGGCGACCCTGCATCCCAGCGCGCCATCCCTTGTCACCGCTCCCCTGCGACCAACGGTGAATCCAAGGTACGACTCGCCTCCCTTCTTCACCACTCCCCTGTCACCCTG